>NW_020356206.1:0-140401 GCF_002211085.1 Panicum hallii | reverse complement strand
TCTGTCAAAACTTAAATTCATGCACAACCCAACTTTACTTTCTGTAACGACACCTTCGACGATGAGGTAAGAAGGTATGGATCCCTCAGCCAACTGAGGGAGCTTGGCCTTCCTGTCGGTGATTGCGAACCGAACGCTGTTTCTCAAGCAGTGGCCTACTTGAGATGCTGCCAATGTACCAACTTCGGTTGACTACATTGGGAGTATATGGTTCGGCGCAGGTATGGCGATCGCAGATCATACCCCCGCATTTTGCGGTACCCCCGTGAATACGTTATCCGATACGTATGTTAACGTTGTCTGTACGGCGGAATTGTACAGATGTGTTTCTATAGTGAACAGTAATGATTGGGGCGCTTCATGACATGTGGCATGAAAGGTTCACATATATATATTGTGATTTTCTGCAGGTATGCTACCTCGTTACGTAAGCTTGAACGTAGAACGACTAGTATATATAGGGAGAGACGTATTTATATGATGCCACCGTACTTAATCCGTAAGACCAAGATTACTTGGCAGTTATTTTGTTTGTGAGGACGTGTAGGAACGTGCATGCATCTGTTATCGTGGATTGACCTGATTGTCTTGTTTGTTATGTGATGTATTGAATATGTTGTTGTATCTAAATGCCTGTATAGATTTGTGTTGTGGGAGCCAATGTAATCTGATAGGCTATCCTAGAGTTGGGAAGTCTTTAGTGAATCAAATCAGTTAGGTATGTTTGGACCTTATCGTCCGATCTTAGCTTGACCGCTAAATCAATCCTTGATCTGTTTTAAATCTGTTTCGGCAGAACCATTGAGTTCCTTCCTTTGATGGTTAATTTTGATAATCATCAGCAAACTCTTCAATTCATCATTCAGAGATTATCCATCCTTTCATGATGTTGTACCTTATATTGTTGGCTATTCCGGTTACAACATCGAAAGTTGTACCTTCATTTTTGCTCAGATAATTTTTGGATAAATTTAAAAGATGTATGACAATAATTACTTTTTGCATACAATTCTACGAGCAAAGTCATGCATCATAACACAATATCATCTTTGGTCAGTGCATGGTGTTGATCATCATCGAAAGCCCGTAGACTAACTAACGAGTGCGCCTCCTGTACAACTTCAGGTTGTCTCGGGTTTCCTAAACCTATCTTGTTGCTGTTGACACTACAGGGTTGCTATTCTCTTTTGTGGTGGTGTTTAATCACATGACCATGATGCCGTGTCGGAACCTAAGGCCTCATGTGCGCTGCAGCCACATGATTGAGCCATTAGGAGCGCACTGGTGACTAGGTCTATGTGACGTAACCCACTGCAATCTCTTTTATGCAACCTTACTAGTGTCCTAACTTTTGATCCTCGCTTAAGGATATAGAGCTAACCAGGTGTTAGTTACGAACGAACGGTTGCAGGGTGCGAGTCATAGGCATCATCACTCATGAGGGTATGCATCATATTTCATGCATTTCATACGTGCATACATTGCAAGTATCATTATCCTGCATTATGGCGTATGCATCATTCGATCAGCATCATGGTAAATGCATTGTGTCTTACGCACCATCTTGATCGTGCATAGAATCCTCCATCCTCGTATTGCATCATCATTGCAAATATGCATCTCAACAGTGCATCATGTTCATGGTTATATACCAAGCATTGCACTCTAAGCTAGAGCATTTTATCATTATTCCTTGATTGCATTGGTATAAATAGGCATATTTTACAATCAATATCATTTAAATCATTCAGATAATAAACTCTGAGCAGAAATATTTCAACCATCATTTATCCATCTCTTGTACTATCTTCAATTGCTATCCATTAGTTTTGTAAAGAATGTCACCGACATTTATCGTTCTCATGAATGCGATCTCATTCTATGAGAACTTGATCACCTTTCTCTCTCTTCTCTTGTCAAACTCATCCGTATACGATCTATCCATGCCTTGTTACACTTATCTCATCAAACTCCAACGACTTTTACTTCTCTGGTGTGTTTGTTTCCTGCCGTATTTAATGGGTGATATGCTTCTCTTCCCTTAAGAGTCTTTCGTCCGAATCTCGGGACGAGATTCTTTTTAGGGGGGAAGGCTGTGACAGTTTGTGTATTTGTAATCCTAGACTTATATTTTGATAGTGTGAAGTGTATGCTTGTTAGTGTAAACTTTTGTGTATTTGTGTGAAGTTCTTGAAAATCTTAAGTAAAGAAGGTATTTTCGTAATTATGGAAAAACTAGGGTTGTTTTTGTCAAATGTAAATTGATAAGTGGTAACCTCAAAATAAGTAAAGGGTAGTTTGGCAAATATATTTTTACTCTATGTCTTGTAAAAATATATATTTACCCAACAGTTGCATTAGAAATGTAGGAGTTAAATTGTGTAAAAATTTGAGTAAAGTTGTGGAAATAGGGATATTTGTGTAATTTATTAAAAGTACAAGTCCTTTATTGCAAAATAGGTGGTTTACAAAAGTAACTTTCTAAAATTACTAGAAGTAAAAAGGTAATAATGTAAGCAATCATGACTTACTTAGCAAATTGCGAACAGGCCCAAGGTTATATATAATTTATACTAACAATAACAAAGATGTTATAAAATTCAAATTTAGTCCAAGTCTTAAAATAAAACTTCATATTGTGAGTTTTGGAATTCAACCCCTAAAACAAAGTTGTAGAGTTCGAAAAGTTGTACAACTTTCATTTTGGTTACATTTTTGTTTGAGCCCTAGAACAGCGGTTAAAATAGTCTTTACCGAGAGGTCCCTGCAATTTTCTAAAATTACAAACAGGTCCCTGGAAAAATCCCCTTTCTCTTCCTCCTTTGGCGCTGCTCTGTTTTTGCTGTGTTCTCTGCTCTGCAACCGCCGCCGTCCGGCCACCGTTGACACCTCCTGCTGCTGCAGTTCACCGCTGTCCCACCCTTGCCACATCCTGCTGCAGAATTTTCCACGCGTCGCTACCCCCAGCTCCTTCTCCTCTGGCGCCCTTATCTCTTCCCCACAGCGGCAGCTCTGTCCAATTCCATTTTTCCCTCCTCTCTCCCATTCCTCCACCAGGCAGCGGTTCACAGGCTCGGGTCGCAGGAGCTGGGCGCCGGCGATGCAGAGTGGTTCCAGGCGGCGGCTGCGGCGAGACTCGGGCGCGTGCAGCTCGGCCGGGCCCAGGCGCGGGAGCAGCGCTAGCGCGGGCGGCCGGCCGCAGCAGGCGCACGCGCGGGCCGGCCCAGGCAGCCGCGGGCGCCAGCGCAGGCGGCCCCACGCGGGGCGCGCACGGCGCAGCTGCGCGGCGGCTCGGCGGGCGTGGGCCGCGGCAGGTGCTGGCGGTCGGCGCTGCGCTGGAGGCAGGCGGAGGGGCGGCAGCCGCCAGGCGAGCGGGCCCAGGAGGCGCGGGAGCAGGCGGGAGCAGGCGGCTGGCGCTCGGTGGCTTGCGGGCGCTGGTGCGGCGCGCGGCTCGGGCGCTGCGCGGCCCGGGCAGGCGACGGCAGGCGCCGCGCGGCTGGCGAGCGGCCCACGCGCAGGAGGCACAGGCAAGCCGGCGTGGCAGCTAGGCGTACGCACGACCGGAGCTGCTCTGCTCCTCTGAATTTTCTTCCCCCCCCCACCGTCGAGGACCTCCTGTTGGCCTTCCTCCTCACCCTTTGATCCCCAAAATGATTTCGTGGTATACTACTCGTCCTTCCCCGGCTGCCGGCATGGCTTGCTTCCACCAAAACTGAGCCCCCACGGCGCCTCCTCTGTTTCAAGCTCACAGGAAGGACCTCGTGCAACAATTAAGACAAGGTCAGGGTGTTTTCTGCAAAGCCTAGACTCATATAAACAGTGTAGTTCGAGGACCTGTGTGTAAAGGTGTTTATTGTTTTATGTGAAGTGATGTGCTGAACTTTGAAAATCCCTAGAAAATCGTAGAAAATTCAAAAAAATATAAAACCAGTTGTACTTGAATCTTCATTTCAAATTCTATCACTTTTGTTTTATGACCATGCTGTGAAAATAGATAGTTTGTACTGTATTAAGAATAGAAGTGGATGGGTGTTCATTATTTCATGTGAGTGATATTCTTAACTTGTAAATTCAATAGAGAAGTGTAGGAAATTCTAAAAATTGCAAAACCAGTTTTGTTAGAAACTAGATTTTGAGATCTACAACTTCTATTAAGTGAGTTTGATATGAAACCAAATAGTTTAGAATCTATATTAAATCTAAGATAAGAGAGAGTGTAAAATTCATAGCTCCTACGTATTAACTATGTAGATCATGATTTTTGTTATACAATTTTTATAGGTTAAGTATGAATTGATGTGGAATTTTCAAACCTAATTTTGTTTTGTAACTTAAATTCTTTTAAGTTAATTAATTCAATTTGTTTATAGAAGGAATAGCTAAGCTATGTTCAGTCATGTTTGCTTATTATTACAATGTGTTTTCTTGTGTCGCTTGTTTAAAATCTTAATTAGACTTGTTGTGCAACTTTAAATAAGGTCTAATTCGAAGTGAAATGTTTGAATTGTTTTTAGCCTACTGTTTATATGACACTAAACTTATTAGCTATTGGTAGCCAAAGTTCTTGCCATAGATTGACTAAAGATAAATTGTGCACCATGGCTGATGTATTTGCTGCCCCTATGGCAGACTTTTTGTGATGATTGATTAACCTTTTATTCATATGGATGCTCATGCCTTTACTTCAGTCTTGATTGCAATATTGTTAGAGCCCCTTTCCTATGTAAAGGTCCTAGTTTACCTCGTGTATCGACTACTTAGTTAATATACCTTTGTAACTAGGCTTAGCAATCGGCTACTAGTTCAGCTGATTTTCGATAGGCGTGACCCTAACGGCCATAAGCCCCTTGACTTCTTCCATACCGGCAAAAGCCCCTCGGCCCGATGTTTACCACCCTATCGGTCCGATCCAATGTTAGTGCCCTAATTGACCCAGTCCAATCTAGACAACCGCGTTGGCTATACGTCAATCGGTTGTTTTGTTGGTAAAATCGAACCAGTCAAACACTAATTACTTCGGTTAACACTCTAGTCAAGAGTCGGATAGGCACATTCAATAGAGAACGTATTTATCAGCTAAGCACAGTCAGTACAGCATAGGGAATCGGCTGACAGCCGATTCACACCAGATCGGCCAGATCCGATCAACACTGTAGACAGCCTTCTGAAATAGCCAATACGCACACAATCGGCAACCGATGCCGATGCCCTGTAGATTATGGCTAGCCGATGGCCACACCTATCGACTAGGTACTCTGTCGAATTAAAGTGTGAATCGGCTAGGTGTGAACCTTTGTCAAATAACCGATTTATCTAAGTTTTCACGCTAGATCTTAAGATTCTTGCTTTAGGCTAATCCAAGCTGATTTCAGTTGTTTCCCATAGCGGTCAAATATGGCCGGTCAATCCTTAGTTTTCCTATCCTTATCCACACACTGTTATCAGCCGATTTATCGGTTGAGAGATTGACTATATGCTTATCGGTTACATACCCTCAACCACATCCTCCTTAATCTAACTCCGCACTTATGGTCTCACCAACCTAGTTTAATATTAGTGTTCTATTACATTTAAATCTTGAAATAGATCTAACTTAGATAACCTCATCGGCTGTACAGCACTCAATTGTTGTGCTGATGTAATCCAGCCGATGCAACCACACCTAGTTACCTAGGATAACATTTAAGCATATCTCAATTAGGCACAGCCAGTGCAGCGTAGGACAATCAGCTATACAGCTGATATGCCCCAGTAGATATAAGAGAACATTAAGGATAAAAACCGGCTACACAGCTGATTCACCAATCAGCTGAATACGCTGAGACACAGACCGTACGGATACATAGTTCGACTAGTCTATCAATACACCATCGGCTAGTTACTCGCATTAGTCAACTAACTATGTCAATACATCACTCGACTAATTCTACCCGATGTTTAAATCGGCGAATGTGCCGATACACTAAATCGGCTAGAAGGTCAAATCACCGATCGACTAGTTTTGCTAAAGCATGGATCCGCTATGCTGATACACACGCGATTAGTTAAGTACGCCGATGCTCACACAAATTAGTTAGGACACAGCTGCTTTAGGAAACATCCCTCTGCTAAAGTGATCGATGTTTTCATCGATCAATTAGAAAACCAGTGCACCTGTCAACCGGCTACCCAGACCAAAGTACACAACCTTGGATCAGTAAGATCGCACAGTAGACACACCTCTGTTAGGCCCGACCAAAGCACGTCTATCGGCTAAACCTGATGCATCCTCATCGGTTAAGGTCAAGATCTATACACCAACTAATTAAATAACTGAACATGCTACCTAATGAAGTTAGTATAGATGTTTAGGGTAAACTCCCTGTTGCCTAACGAGACTAGTTAGTTTAGTTAATACTCGATAAATGACTGCCCAATACAGGGTAGTTAGGTTGTTTGTCGAAATGTAATGTTCTTTTATTTGGATTGCAACTTTATCGTGAGTTGAAATGAAAGTGTATGCATTCATTAAACTCCATCTTGCATATCATATAGATTCGATCACTCTCGCCGACGGAAATTACCAACTAATCCCGGAACCAGAAGGAAGTTATTCTGAAGACCCCAGGAACTTCGTCACGGGATTATCTGAAGCCCCGAACCAAAGTTCGGAAGATATTGACTTACTGACTTCAGACCCACCAATAAAGGCAAGCCCCGGACATAACCTACTATTTTTATTACACTACAATCTATATCTATTACGTATTCTATGCATTAAGTTCTTAGGAATTGCTTGAAACCCTAGATGCATAAATCCTAGGAACCAATGTACTGCACCTGAGGTCATATCGACTAGATGCTCTGCTAATAGGGCCGGTAGAAGTCGAGTGATTTCCTGTCACTCGCGCGATATAGGAATTGTAATGTTTACATTCCTGTTATCACTATAAGGATGACGGACGGGAGTTTGTGAGGTATCATGGTTGAGGTGATACCCCGTCTGTGTTGTTGAACCTGATAAGGTTGCGGTGTGTGCCGATCGGGGTTAAGCGTTTGAAAGTACTAACCACATGCCGTGAGTTATGGGTAAGCGGTAAGCCTAGTAGCCAATCGGCCCGAGGAGTGGACATACCTCCCACCACTCGATTTGCTTCTTTGGGTTACTTGGTTCGACTGGGGAAATACGTGTTGCAAGGGCAACCAGGAATACGGGTTTTGTAGTCGCGCTACAGACGTATGTCCTGCACGAGTGATGTGCGTATGTTCCTGCAGTCGCTTGTGGTGGACCTGTCCACGAGTCGGAATGAAAGGCAAACGGTTGCTTCGGAATGACCCTGTGGTGTTCCAAGCGTGTGTGTTAGGTTTACCTTGCAAGGTTAAATTCGATTCGAATCGTCCGCCTCTCACGATGATTGAGACTACTTAATCCCTTTATCACACAGAGTAAGAAGAGCAACTATATGATAAGCAATACTGATGGATGAGATAAAGAGCTCTACCTTGCTTGCTTAGTTATAAGTGCTTATCTAGAATGGATAATCACATAGAACTTGAAAGCTAAAAGTTGAAAGTAAGGATCTACTCTTAGTTGCTTTTCAGCTGAAACTAAACCCAGAACTTTTACAAGCCTTCATAAGTCTAGTTATGGGCTAAAGTATACCCAATCCCGGGTAAGCCTTGCTGAGTATTAGTATACTCAGCCTTGCTAGTTGTACATTTTTCAGGTGATATCTGTGAAGACCCTACTCTTCCCTTGCCTTGGCCCTGTGCTCTTCCAGATGATTGGTCCGTGGAATGGGATCCGTCTCCGGCCAGCACTGGTGATATCGAGTGATGTCGTGCCCGGGCTTAGCATGACATCCGTCTTGTCGACGTGCTGTAGATCATCGCGTATGTTTTTCCGCTGCTAAAGATCATAGCTTAAACAGTTGTATTGTTTTCTCTAAGTTTGAAACTTTGTACTACTTTTATAAACTCTTGTAATGTAATTCCCTGTTATGTAAAATGTGATGGTGATTGTATCTCTGGACTCACCTTCGTGTGAGGTAACCTTATTTGATCCTGTGTATCGGTGGTTTATCGGGACGTTACCCGACAGGCCAAGGGATTATACCGTTTGAAGCACGTTGGAGCCCTCGGAAGTGGACTCGCGTACTTGAGCCGGTATAATTCAGGTTGGTTCTGCCACACTTAGCATGACATCCGTCTTAACGACGAGTTGAAATCATCGCATATGTTTTCCGCTGCTAAAAAACCATAGTTTTTACAATTTGTAATCTTTTCTCTGAATTTAAATCTTCGTACCTCTTTTGATAACCCTTGTAATGTAATTCCCTGTGATGTAAAATGTGATGGTAAATGTATCTCTGGACTCACCTTCGTGTGAGGTAACCTTATTTGATCCTGTGTATCGGTGGTTTATCGGGACGTTACCCGACAGGCCCAGGGATTATACCGTTTGAAGCACGTTGGAGCCCTCGGAAGTGGACTCGCGTACTTGAGCCGGTATAATTCAGGTTGGTTCTGCCACACTAACCGAGACATCTTCACATGACAACATACAATTTGTTTTGTCCCACCCAAGGAATTCCTTCGGGCTAGCCAAGTCATCTTTGCACGACAACTACTTTCGTAACAACGCATGTGCAGGATTGCGTTGTCACTCCCTTTGGGCCAACCGAGACATCTTCCATGGCAACATATGCCTTATCTTGGCCCGCCCAAGGAACTGATCAAGATCAAGTGCAGGACCTCGTCGTCACCTCCTTTGGGCCAACCGAGATATCTTTGTATGGCACCATACGACTTGTCTTGGCCCGCCCAAGGAATTGATCATCCCATGTGAGGGACCTCGTCATCAGTTCCTTCGGGCCAACTGTGACATTTCTGCAAGTCAACATGTGAATTCTCATGGTCCGCCCAAGGAATCGATTGAAGCTACCAGCAAGATTTATTTCTCCCTCGCTAATTGACTTCCACTCATCTTCACATACTTCCAGTACAACTCTGTTTACTGGTTCACGACTTTGTCTACGTACAAGTTTACTGAAGGAGCCTCGCTCCCATACTTCCAGTAATAGATTACTAGTTTCTGACTAGTATGCTATATTATTGAAGGGGCCTCGCTCCCATACTTCCAATACAACTCCGTTTACTGGTTTATGACCGGTGTTACGTGCAAGTTTGCTGAAGGGGCCTCGCTCGCATACTTCCAGTAAAACTCCATTTACTAGTTTATGACTGGTATATGTACAAGTTTGCTGAAGGGGCCTCGCTCCCATTGTTCTAGTAATGCTCAAAGTACTAGTTTTCGACTAGTATGCTATGTTACTAAGGGGCCTCGCTCCCATACTTATAGTACAACTTCGTTTACTAGTTCACGACCGGTATACGTGCAAGTTTGCTAAAGGGGCCTCGCTTCCATACTTCTAGTAGCAGATTACTAGTTTCCAATAAGTATGCTATGTTGCTGAAGGGGCCTCACTCCCATACTTCCAGTACAACTTCGTTTACTGGTTTAGGACACGTATACGTGCAAGTTTGCTGAAGGGGCCTCGCTCCCATTGTTCTAAGAACACTTAGATTACTAGTTTTTGACTAGTATGCTATATTATTAAAGTGGCCTCGCTCCCATACTTCAAGTACAACTCCATTTACTGGTTCACCACCGGTATACGTGCAAGCTTGCTGAAGGGACCTCGCTCGCATTGTTCCAGTAACGCTCAGATTACTAGTTTCCGACTAGCATGCTATGTTACTAAGGGGCCTCGCTCCCATACTTCCAGTACAACTCCATTTACTGGTTCACGACTGGTATACATACAAGTTTGCTGAAGGGGTCTCGCTCCCATTGTTCCAGTAACGCTCAGATTACTAGTTTCCGACTAGTATGCTCTGTTATTGAAGGGGCCTCGCTTCCATACTTCCAGTACAACTCCATTTACTAGTTCATGACTGGTATACGTGCAAGTTTACTGAAGGGGACTCGCTCCCATTGTTCCAGTAATGCTCAAATTACTAGTTTCCGACTAGTATTCTATGTTACTGAAGGGGTCTCGCTCCCATACTTCTAGTACAACTCCGTTTACTGGTTTACTGTGACACTCAGGTAATTAGCTTGGTCACACCTTAGAGTTTTGGTATGCTTTTATATCCAAAGTATGGCAATGTGTGTTTTATGTATGCAATGTTATGGAAAAAGTGAAGTTTGTGTAATTAATTTTTACTAGAGGTCCTTCTATGCAAAATGGGTGGAGATAGCGGGAAAAGTTTAAAAGCATAAGGGTTGTTTTGCAAAAAGTGATATCTGTGGTTAAATGGCAAAAATAAGTGAAATTACCCTTGGGCATATATGTAAAAGTAATTTTACCATGGGATTTACATAAAAAGTGAAAGTATTACTAAGTCTATTTTATTTCTAAAACTATTGCTCAAATGCAGATGAACCTTAAAGAGAAGTTGTAGAGTTTGAAAAACCATGCACTTTTGCTTTTTGGACCATCTTCATTTGAGCACTGGTTTAAAAGTTGTGAGCTCTTTTCAGTAAGGTCCCTATTTTTCTCTGAAATTGCAAAGCAGTCCCTGGTTCAGTTCTCCCCCCCCCTTCTTCCTCCCTGCGTCCTGCTCCTCTGTTCTGCGCCGCTGCACGTCTGGTGCTCCTGCCGCCGGCGCAGCACATCACCCTTGGCCGCCGTCGTCCATCCCCCTGCTCTCCCCTGCCCACGCGTCACTCCCCCGTTCCCCCACCGCTCTAGCTTTCCCCTGCTGGCGCCCTGCCCGTGCGCCACGGCGCCTGCGCACTGCCAGCACTGCACGCCGGAGTTACTGCCGCCGCCGCAAAACCCCCGTGGGCAAGCCTTATTCCCCCCCTCTCTTCTGCTCTGTGGCGCCAGTGGCTCGCCATCACCCCGTTTGCCTATAAAACGACGCCCCAGACCCTCCCCGCGCGCGTACAGGAGCTTGCCGCCTCCATTGATGCCGCCGTGAGCTCGGGTCGCCGTGGAACTTCCCCCTCCGCTTTTTTCCTCCCCAAATCGACCGCACCGTAAGCTTCCCCGTGCCCCACCGCACCTCCCCAGCCAATCCTTTTCCTCCTCCGCACGCCGGAATCCCATCCCCGCCGTGCGCCTCCGGCCGCCGGTCCGGCCCTCCGTGGGCAGCTCGTCTCCGGCCATCCCGAGCCTCCCCAAGACCACCCACAGGTAGCCCAAGACCTCCTCGTGCTCCCCCTCCCTTTCCCCCTCACCGCCGGCGACTTCCCATGCCGGAATTTGACCGGACCCGAGCTCCTCCCCGCCGGCCATGGCTGTTGGACTTGATTGCTTTGATTGTTTTTCTTCCAGGGGGTTATCTGCTAAATGTAACGACTGTTTTGTAAAGGGTGACTGTTATTTCATGTGAGCATCTTTCCTGTCTTGTAAAATTCGTAGTAATTCATAGAAAAATCCAAAAATGGCAAAACTAGTTTTGTTAGAAACTAGATTTCAAACTCTATGACTTTTGTTAATAGAGTTTAGTTTGAAACAAAATATTTCTACCTGTATTTTAAATCTAAGATTAAGGGGTAATATACACTTAACCTTGTCATTTCATGCTTGGTTGCTTATGAAGTTTAATATAAATGTTCTATGAGCTCTAGATAATCTTGTACAAAGTTGCAACCTTAAACTTGTTTTAAATTTAACTTCTTTTATTTGAACTTCCAAATTTAAAATAAACCTAAGGTATAGCCTTCTCTAATTGGAATCTTTTATCATTCACTAATGTAATATTTTATAATGTTTAATATAGAATCAAATTTCTATAATCTTTTATTTAAAAGTTTTGAATTCAAATTTTGGTTCATTTCAAATTTAATTTAAATGTTTTAGTTCTTATTGCAATAAACTCTACTATATCTTTATAAATAATGTTTTAAATCTAAAACCTCTTTATTTTATGTATGTTTGTGTGTTAATTGGATAAGTTACAATATTTGAAATGTGAAATTTTAAATTTAAATTTCACCCCATTTAATTTATTGCATCTCATATAGAATCAACGACACTCGACGACGGGGACTACGAATTGGTCTCAGGACAAGACCAAGGCTTCCCAGAAGACCCAACGCAAGTCATCGCGGGACTAACTGAAGCCCCGAACCCAAGTTCGGAAGCCTCTGACACTCCTACCTTCACCCCCACTCCAGAAGGCAAGCCCCGGACATATCCCACTACTTTATTTACACTGCAATCTATGTCTATCTATATTATATTTTGCATTAAGTCTAGGAATTGAAGTGGAACCCTAGATGCATGAATCCTAGGAATCCAATGTAATGCTTCCGAGTTCTTATCGGATAGTTGCTCCGCTAATAGGACCGGTAGAAGTCGAGTGATTACCTGTCACTCGCGCGATATAGGAGTTGCATGCTTACATTCCTGCAACCACTATAAGGATGACGGACAGGGTCATGTGTTGTATCATGACCTGGAAGTTTACCCTGTCTGTTTTGATAAAAGCTTTAAGGTCGAAATGTGTGGTAGTGGTGGCTAAGTTTTTGAAAGTACTAACCACATACCGCGAAATATGGTAAGCGGTAAGCCTAGTACCCGAATAGCCCGGCAAATGGACTTGTCTCCACCACTCGACTTTTATTTTATGTTTACACGCACCGACGTGTGGGAGTACGTTCTGCAAGGCAGACAGGAATACGGGTTTTGTAGTCGCGCTACAGACGTATGTCCTGTACACATTGGGTGTGCGTACGGTCCTGCAGTCGCTTGTGGTGGCCCTGATCCATAACCCGGAATATGAGGGAAACGGTTGCTTCGGAATGCCCTGTTGGTATTCCAAGCGTGTGTGTTAGGTTTACCTTGCAAGGTTAAATTCGATTCGAATCGTCCGCCTCTCACGAGGATTGAGATTGCTTATCCCTTTTACCACATTGAGTAAGAAATGGAACTAATGATGGATAATCTTGATGGATGATAATCTCTACCTTGCTTGCTTAGTGTAGGTGCTAATCTAGAATAAATACTCAACTACAAGATGAAAGCTAAAACTTGAATGTAGTTCATACTCTTTGTTGCTTTTCAGCTGAAAATAAACCAAGAGCCTTTACAATGCCTTCATGGGTCTAGTTATGGGCTAAGTATACCCAGCCCCGGGTAAGCCTTGCTGAGTATTAGAATAATCAGCCTTGCTAATGTCTGTTTCAGGTATAACCTACGAGAGTACCACGGACAACCTTGTGTGGCCAACGTCCGTTCCGTTTGGCTGGTCCGTGGAGTGGGACCCGTCCCCGGCCGGCACAGACCCTCCGGAGTGACACCAGGCCCTGGGCTAAGCTTGGTGTTCGCCTTCGCGACGAATGTAGTCGCGTAAAACTTTTTCTTCCGCTGTGAGTTGGACAAGCTGTTATGCTTGTCAGTTAAACATGGTTTTTGAATAAGTTTACTTATCTTTGAACTCGGTTTGTAATAATGTATGTATGGCTGTAAATTAAAAGTTGATGAGCTATTCCGGGATGTGAACTCGCCTTCGTGCGAGGTAAACCTACTTCGATCCTGCTGAACCGTGGTTGTATCGGGCGGAGACCCGACAGACCAAAGGATTATTCCGTTTGAAGTGCGTTAAGTTTATTGCAGTTGTACGGCGATCAATAACGCACTTGAGCCGGAATAATTCAAGCGGTTCTGCCACAGCTGGTATCAGAGCTAACAAGTGTACACTGGAGATGTGAAGTGCCTTAAAAATACTTTCATTATAAAATTTGACCAACAAAGTATTTTGCAAAAGGTACGTTGGATTCGTTAAGGTTGTGCTTAGTACGTAAAGCCCTAGGGTGATGTTTAAGGGAATAATAGAGGTGGCTGTACTATATAAGTGTATAAAGCTAACTTCCAGCATTACTTTCTGTCAAAACTTAAATTCATGCACAACTCAACCTTACATTCTGTAACGACATCTTCGATGGTGAGGTAAGAAGGTAAGGATCCTCAGCCAACTGAGGGAGCTTGGCCTTCCTGTCGGTGATGCGAACCGAACGCTGTTTCTCAAGCAGTGGCCTACTTGAGATGCTGCCAATGTACCAACTTAGGTTGACTACATTGGGAGTATAAGGTTCAGCGCAGGGTATGGCGATCGCTGTTCATACCCCCGCATTTTGCGGTACCCCCCGTGAATACGTTGTTTCGATAACGTATGCTAACGTTGTCTGTACGGCAGTAATTGTACAGATGCTGTTTCTATAGTGAACAGTAATGAATGGGAACGCTTTCATGACATGCTGGCATGAAAGGTTCATTGGATATATATATATTGTGGTTTTCTGCAGGTACACTAACCACGAATACGAAACTAGGATGGATAGGGTTTATCGACTAGTTAATAGTGAGAGACGTATGTATTATGCCACCGAAACTAACCACGTAAGTCCGAAGATATTCGGCAGTTGTTTTTGGTTTGTGAGGACGAGTAGAACGTGCATGCATAATTCATCATCATACAATGTGTGTTTTGGTTCTTTTAAGGATGTGTGGTAGAATGTTGATCCTTGGTGTGGTTAGCGGGATTCTTGTAGTAGTGTTGATTAAGTCTCTTAAGTATCTTTCTGCTTCCAGCCCTTGCTATATCAAAATCAGTTGTCTCATCCTATTTACCTTGTAAGTCTTCAGCAGGGTAAATAAATTTTATCATCTGAATTCTTGTTTCAGATGGTTGGAGCCACACGTGGAACCCCGGAAGGTTTCCGGGCAGAACAATCCAGCAATTCCCAACAATCTTCCCTATCACTTTCACATCTAGCCGAGGTTATGGCTCGGCAAACCGAACTTCTCAACCTATTGGTACAAGCACAACAGAATCAACAACACCAACAGTCACAAGGTCGTGATGAACCTCTGGTGGTAACCTATCAGGATTTCCTCAGTACTCAGCCCCCGCTGTTCAGCAAAGCGGAGGAGCCCTTGGATGCCGATGCTTGGCTCCGCACCATTGAATCTAAGTTTGCTCTTCTTACGATTCCCTGTGCGGATTGCAGCAAGGCTCACTTTGCTGCCCAACAATTGCACGGAGCTGCCCGTATCTGGTGGGATAATTATTGTGCTATGCAAACTGATGGCCATGTTATCTCCTGGGAAGAATTCCGGAATGCCTTTAGGGCACATCATATACCTGAAGGGCTGGTGGAACGGAAATTGAATGAGTTCTTGGCACTTACTCAAGGCACCCGCACCGTACTGCAGTATGCACAGGCTTTTAATCACCTGTGTCAGTACGCGGGCTATCATGCTGATAATGATGCCAAGAAGCAAGATCGTTTTCGCCGAGGTTTGAATACTAAGCTCAAAGAACATCTGAATCTTGTTAAGGCGAATACTTTCAGTGAGCTGGTCAACATGGCACTAACTCAGGAAGATTGCATTACGGCACACCATGCCGAAAAGAAGCGTAAAGTCTCCACTGGATCCACGAGCGTTCAACCCTCGTGGTATCAGTTTGATCAGAACGTATTGCCTGAAGCACCACCGCGAAATGCTCCGATCGGCAGACTGGTTTTCAGGCTGCTTCAACGACAAGAAGAGTATCAACCTCCTGTACCTCTACAACAACCACAACAATTTGGCCCACGGCCAAATGTTCAACAAGCTCGACAGAAAAGCAGCACTCATTGCTGTTTAAAGTGCGGAAGTGCGGATCACCTCCTTAGAAATTGTCCGCAACTCAAGAAACCTAATCAAGGGCAGAATTCCAGTCAGAATATTCAGAACAAGGGTAAGAGGCCGATGATGCAAGTCCGATATGGACAAATCAATTTCACTACCCTTGCAGAACTTCCAGATGGAGCTCCTATCATGTCGGGTACATTTTCGGTACACCACAAACCAGTTGTTACATTATTCGATTCGGGAGCAACTCATAGTTTTATTAGTAACAACTGTAGTACCCGAATAGGACTTGATCTTTGCCCTACTAAGGGGTCATATGTGATCTCTACCCCTGGAGGAAAAATTCCATCTGGTCAAATGGTCAAAAAGGTGCCAATTCAATTAGGTAGCAAGGAAATCAGAACTGATTTGATTCTATTAAATCTAGAGGGTATTGATATTATACTTGGGACAAATTGGATGGCAGAACATAGAGTACTGCTAGACATCTCTTCCCGAGTGATTGAGATTGACTCACCACATCAAGGAGCAACTACCCTCTATCTGCCCCAGCAGGAGTATCTGCACTCTTGCGCTTATGCTATCACAGACGTTAAAGTAAAAGATATTCCAGTGGTTTGTGAATATCCCGACGTCTTTCCAGACGACTTGCCAGGGATGCCGCCAGACAGAGACATCGAGTTCATTATTGAACTTCAACCTGGCACCGCTCCTATTTCGAAGAGGCCGTATCGCATGCCTCCAAATGAATTGGCTGAATTAAAGATTCAACTCCAAGATCTTCTTGATAAAGGTTTCATACACCCAAGTGCGTCACCTTGGGGTTGTCCCGCTCTTTTCGTCAAAAAGAAGGACAATAGCCTAAGGCTATGTGTTGATTATCGTCCACTCAATGCGGTCACTATCAAAAATAAGTACCCACTTCCCCGCATTGATATTTTATTCGATCAATTAGCTGGAGCTAAGGTCTTCTCAAAAATTGACTTACGCTCTGGCTATCATCAGATTAAGCTTAGGCCTTGCGACATTCCAAAAACGGCCTTCTCAACCAGATATGGACTTTATGAATATCTGGTTATGTCATTTGGGCTTACCAATGCACCGGCATATTTCATGTATCTTATGAATTCAGTCTTTATGCCGGAACTTGACAAAATCGTCGTGGTCTTCATCAACGATATTCTGATATATTCCAAGACTAAAGAAGACCATGCTAATCATCTACGTGTCGTGCTTCAACGACTACGTGATCATCGCCTTTATGCCAAATTCTCAAAATGTGAATTCTGGCTAGATAGTGTGAAATTTTTGGGACACACTATCTCTAGTGAAGGCATATCGGTTGATCCAACTAAAGTTCAGCAAGTTATGGATTGGAAGCCCCCAACTTCAGTCCATCAAATTCGAAGTTTCCTTGGATTGGCAGGGTATTATCGCCGATTCATTCCAGACTTCTCCAAGATAGCTAAACCAATGACTGAGCTACTAAAGAAAGAAGTTAAGTTCTGCTGGGATGCTAAGTGTGATGAAGCATTCCACACTTTGAGAAGACTTCTGACAACTGCCCCAGTACTAGCTCAGCCAGATAATACTCAGCCTTTTGATGTCTATTGCGATGCCTCTGGAACTGGCCTTGGTTGTGTTCTTATGCAAAACAACCGAGTCCTCGCTTACGCATCCAGAGCACTTCGAAATCATGAGCAAAATTATCCAACTCATGATCTTGAATTGGCAGCGGTTATTCATGCTCTCAAGATATGGAGACATCATCTTATGGGTGCTAAGTGTAACATCTACACTGACCATAAGAGCCTCAAATATATCTTCACCCAAGCTGACTTAAATATGAGGCAAAGGCGTTGGTTAGAATTGATTAAAGACTACGATCTTGAGGTACATTACCATCCTGGCAAAGCCAATGTGGTTGCGGATGCCCTTAGCCGCAAGGCACGTTGTCATTGTTTGTCTATAGCAACCATCAGTGACACTCTCTGCAATCAGATGAGGAAACTCAACTTAGAAATCATTCCTCAAGGTAGTCTGAATCATTTATCCATCAAGAATACCCTTCGAGATAAAATTATCAAGTCTCAACTACATAATGAGGGTATCAGTAATATCAAGCTAAAGCTATCACAAGGAGAAGCTAAATATAAGTGTTTTCACACTGATCATCAAGGAATTTTATGGTTCAACAATCGAATTGTTGTACCTAAAGATCATCAGCTTCGCAAGCAAATCCTTGATGAGGCACATCTATCCAAGTTCTCTATTCATCCTGGTAGTACCAAAATGTATCAAGATCTTCGACAAAATTTTTGGTGGACCAGAATGAAAAGAGAAATTGCCAAGTATGTATCGGAGTGTGATACGTGCCAGAGAGTCAAAGCTACTCATCTTAAAGCATCTGGTACACTTCAGCCACTACCCATTCCGTCATGGAAGTGGGAAGACATCTGTATGGATTTCATTGTTGGTCTTCCCAATACATCTCAAAAGCATGACTCCATATGGGTAATCATTGATAGACTTACCAAAACAGCTCATTTTCTTCCCGTGCATACCACTTACTCAGCTAAGAAGTATGCCGAAGTCTATCTTGATCAAATTGTTCGGTTGCATGGTGTTCCTAAGACTATTATTTCTGATCGAGGGCCCCAATTCATTGCACGCTTCTAGGAACAGTTACAGTCAGCTCTTGGAACTAAACTAATTCGAAGCTCTGCATATCATCCCCAGACTGATGGACAGACTGAGTGAGTCAACCAAATTCTTGAAGATATGCTCTGAGCTTGTGTTATCCACTATGGTACAAGCTGGGACAAATGTCTTGCTTTGGCTGAATTCTCTTATAACAACAGTTATCAATCTAGCCTTCAGATGGCTCCTTTTGAAGCGTTATACGGTCGCAGATGTCGAACTCCTTTGAGTTGGTCCGAGACCGGTGAACGCAAGATCTTTGGACCAGATCTAGTCGTCGAAGCTGAGGACAAAGTCAGGGTTATTCAAGCCAATCTCAAGACCGCTCAGTCTAGGCAGAAAAGCTATGCAGATAAAAGAAGGAAACCTTTACAGTTCCAAGTAGGAGATTTTATTTATCTCTGAGTATCTCCTACCAAAGGTGTCCAGCGTTTCGGCATAAAAGGAAAGTTAGCACCACGGTATGTTGGACCCTTTGAGATTCTTAAGGTCTGTGGTCCTGTAGCTTACAAAATTCGCCTTCCATCTCAATTGGCTGCCATTCACGATGTTTTCCATGTCTCTCAACTCAAGAAGTGTCTTGATTTTTGGTATGCAATCCCTATGGATTAAGCATGAATTGATATGGAATTTTCAAACCTAAGTTTGTTTTGTAATTTAAATTCTTTTAAGTTGATCAATTCAATTTGTTTTATAGTAGAATTAGCTAAATCTAATCTATTCGGTAAGGCTTATCTAATTAGATCTTTTAAGTTAGAATCTGTTAAGTATGCGATTGATCTGTGTTTAATTTTTTTAAAAAACTTTATAACCTTAATTGTCCAAACTTCACATTCAAATTTGAATTTAATTTAAATTGAGTATTTTAATTCTTGTTTTCAATTAAATCAATGCTATAGTCATGATTAGTCATGAGTTGAATGTTTAGGATTCAAGGCTTAGGTTTCCCTCTTGTATCATGAGTTCTTGAGTGTTAACCTTCTGGATTGCAGTTTATCGTAAAATAAAATAAGAAGACTATACATTCTTTAATTTTATATTCTTGCATATCATATAGATCCGACTGCTTTTGCCGACGGTGCTTACGAGCTGATCGTGGATCGAGCCGTGGAAACTCCTACAGATCCCGGAACCAGAAGGAGGTTGTTCTGAAGACCCTAAGGACTTCGTCAGGGAATTCTCAGAAGGCCCGAACCAAAGTTCGGACATTATTAACAAGTGTGCGTTTATGTGCGGCCCAGGCGGCGGGCGTTCGGGGCTGGCGGGCCCGGCACAGGTGCTCGGAGGGAGCGGCTCAAGCGGGCTGTGGCAGAACCAACCTGAATTATACCGGCTCAAGTACGTGAGTCCACTCCCGAGGGCTCCAACGTGCTTCAAACGGTATAATCCCTTGGCCTGTCGGGTAACGTCCCGATAAACCACCGACACACAGGATCAAATAAGGTTACTTCACACAAAGGTGAGTCCAGAGATACAATCACCATCACATTTTACAATCACAGAGGAAATTACGTTACAAGGGTTTCCAAAAGAGGTACGAAGATTTAAATTCAGAGAAAAGATTACAAATTGTTAAAACTATGGTTTTTAGCAGCGGAAAACATACGCGATGATTACAACACGTCGTTAAGACGGATGTCATGCTAAGCCCGGGCACGACATCACTCGATATCACCAGTGCTGGCCGGGGACGGATCCCATTCCACGGACCAACCTTCTGAAAGAGCACAGGGCCAAGGCATGGGAAGAGTAGGGTCTTCAAGACTTTACCTGCAAAACATATAACTAGCAAGGCTGAGTATACTAATACTCAGCAAGGCTTACCCGGGATTGGGTATACTTTAGCCCATAACTAGACTTATGAAGGCTTACAATAGCTCTGGGTTTAGTTTCAGCTGAAAAGCAACTAAGAGTAGATCCTTATTTTTAGCTTTTAGCTTCAAGTTCTATGTGATTATCCATTCTAGATAAACACCTATAACTAAACAAGCAAGGTAGAGCTCTTTATCTCATCCATTAGTATTACTTATCATATAGTTGCTCTTGTTACTCTGTGTGATAAAGGGATTAAGTAGTCTCAATCATCGTGAGAGGCGGACGATTCTGAATCGTATTTAACCTTGCAAGGTAAACCTAACTCACACGCTTGGAACACCACAGGGTCGTTCCGAAGCAACCATTTACCTTTCATTCCGACTCGTGGACAGGTCCACCACAAGCGACTGCAGGAACATACGCACATCACTCGTGCAGGACATACATCTGTAGCGCGACTACAAAACCCGTATTCCTGGTTGCCCTTGCAACACGTATTTCCTCAGTCGAACATAAGTAACCAGAAGAAGCAAATCGAGTGGTGGGAAGTATGTCCACTCCTCGGGCCGATTGGTTACTAGGCTTACCGCTTACCATATTTCGCGGCATGTGGTTAGTACTTTCAAACGCTTAACCCCGATCGGCACACACCGCGACCTTATCAAATTCAACAACACAGACGGGGTATCACCTCAACCATGATACCGCACAAAACTCTCGTCCGGCATCCTTATAGTGATAACAGGAATGTAAACATTACAACTCTTATATCGCGCGAGTGACAGGAAATCACCCGACTTCTACCGGCCCTATTAGCATAGCAGCTAGTCGGACTCAAGTACTAGTATCCATCACATTGGTTCCTAGGAGAATGCAACTAGGGTTTCAAGCAATTCCTGAGAACTTAATGCATAGAATACGTAAATAGATATAAAGTGTAGTGTAAATAAAATAGTGGGTTATGTCCGGGGCTTGCCTTTACTGGTGGGGCTGAAGTTAGAAATGTTAACATCTTCCGAACTTTGGTTCGGGGCTTCAGATATTCCCTTGGTGACATTTACTTGATCTTCAGGAACATCCTCCGTAGACTCCGGGGAGATCTCGTAGGTACCGTTGCTGAAAGTAGTCGTATCTACATGTAATGCAACATTACACTCAAGGTGTGCACATAAAACTACCTTACTTCACAATACAATTGCAATCTAGCATTCATATAACACACTATTCACCTAACCACCAAAAAGATTTGAAGCTAAACTTAAACAGAGCTTTAGGTGGACAACTAATTAGATTCGGCTACTCGTTGAAGATTATAACAGAGCCGATTGGAAACTACAGAGGTTTAGCCGATGGAAAGGTGCATCGGTTTCCTAGATGATCGATAAAATCATCGATTACCTTGGCAGAAGAATGATTCCTAAAGCAGTTGTGTCTTAACTGAGATGTGCTTAAGTGTTATTCTAGGCAACTAAGTGTGGTTGTATCGACTCGATTACGTCAGCACCACAATTGAGTGACGTACAGCCGATTGGAGTGTGGTTAAGGGTATGTGACCGATAAGTATAAAGCCGACCTCCCAGTCGATAAATCGACTGATAGAAGTGTGTGGATAAGGAAGGGAAGACTAAGGATCGATCGGCCGTGTTTGACCGATATGGAAAAGCAACCAAAATCGGCTTGGATCGGCCGATGGCAAGGACCCTAAGATTGTGTATACACCTTTGATATATCGACTATATGCAGTTGATGCAGGACAGAACAAAAGAATTGTATCGACAGTAGCCGATACTAGAAAGGTAACAATCGTATCAGCTAACTAGTCGATGGTAGAAGTATCGACTGAAAGCTGTTACACAGGAACATCCTAGACTCAAGGGAAACGGATGCTTAGCGGCTGAACTGATAGCCAATGCTGAAGCATAGCCGCAGAGATGTTTTGGCTAAGCAGCAGACACACAAGAACTAACGGGGATCCTTATACGACAAGGAACTTAAAGAAATAGCAACCAAGACGAGGACAACATCTTGATGGTAGGGATATGAGCGTGCGTGTGATGCATTAACTAATCATCACACCTCTCCACTTGAAGCATACATCCTATAATCTATACATAGCTATAACTCATCCATATCACAACAGACACAAATAAAGCATTCATTTCCTAATATTTAACCTAGATTACAAATCAAAGACTTCAATTCAAGAGCACAACATAAAACTTGTAAACGTTCACTGATTTGAAATAAAGAAAGCTTTGGAAATCTTACAGAAAACACCCTAAAACTTTCTAAAACAAAACAATCAAGTCCCTGGTCCGGGAAAACAGATAATAGGAAGATGACGACCATATTCCAGCAAGAAATTGCCGGTATTAAGAAGATTCAGTGGATTAGGGCGAACCTTGAGGTAGCCTTGGTCATGAAGAAGAATACGCGGAAAGTAAATTCCCGCGGTGAGTAGGATTGGCGACGATAAGATGAGCTCGACGATGACGAGATCCTGAGGATGACGAAGAAATTTGTCGGGGATGGTTGCCGTGGGTGGAAGATGGCCTGTTGTCTTGTACACGCACGCGCTTGCTGACTCGAGTCAAGCCGGTCACCGGTAGAGCACTCTCACTCGTATCCGTGGACGTGCTAGTCCAAATCTGTCCGTACCTTCACTTTCGCCTCGCCGCGCCACACTTGCCCTCTCTGCCTCTGCGAGGGCCATGGTCTGCTCGCACCTGACCACTTTCAAACCCTCCACGAAAAGTTCACAGTGCCGCCTGATCTCGTTCACTGCTTTCTCCTCAACGGCCTTCGACGTCTTCTACGCGCGGTTCTACTGCCCCCTCGGCGGGTCCGCCCCGAATCATCGCACCGCCGCACCTCCCGCACTGCGTGCGACCTTTCGGCACGCCGTTGCCACATCCGCCCGACGGCGTCCTGCACCCTTGACGCCTCGCTCAACAGCAGGACCCTCGCGTTCTTCAGCACCATGCGTATCGACATTTCGTCGAACACCTGAGCTGCGTCCTCGAGACGGCCATCGCGTTCCTGCATCTCGCACAATAGTTCTCCACCACAACTCCTCCTGCGCGTGCCGTTGCTCGGCACGTCACACTTCAGTATCGCCTGCTCGCGCTCATGGGCCCGCTCTGCTCCGGCCGCCCAACACTTGCACACATCGCCAGCTTTCGCACGTCACCACGCGCACGCTCGCGCGACCCGCTCGGCGTCGCTCACGTTCGCTCCTGCACCGCCCGCGAACCGCTCCAGCGCCGCTTGGCTCGTGTGCCACTCACGCATCAGCGTCACGCCTCCCGCGCGAGCAGCGTCCACACCCGCGCCTGCGCGCTCCTGTTTGCGCACACCTCCGGCCGTGCGCATGCTGCTCGCTGCTGTGCACATGCTCGGGCCGCCTGTTCCTGTACTCGTCCGCACTCGCCAGGGCCCACTCCGTGCCACATCGCCAGTTCCCGTGGCGCCCGTCTGCATCAGCTCGCCCGGCCGCCTGGAGCCGCTCACGCCACTGGCTCTCACGCACGCCCAGTATCCAGCATCCAGCCGAGCCGCCGTTTCTCCCGCGCTACTGGCCTCCACGCCCTCTGCCTGCTACAGTCGCGCCGTTCCTCTTCTGCCTGGGCCTGCTTGCGCCGACCGCTCGCCCCCGCCAGCCACGCGCCGTGCGCCGCTCGGCCCAAGCCGCTCGCCGCTCGGGCCGCTGCGCCGGCCCCGAGCGCCCGCCAGCCCGCGCGTCCGCGCGCGCCCCAGTGCCTGCTGCTGCGCTTGCCCGGGCCCGCCGCTGCCAGCCGCCGAGCGCCGGCCCGCTCCGCTTCGCGCGCGCGCGCCTGGGCGCCGCGGCCGCTCGCCCGAGCGCTCGCTCACCCGCGCCCCGCACTGCTATGCCGCGCTCGAGCTGGCCTTGCATCGCCCAGCTGCCACCGTGCCGAGCTGGTGGAGGAGATAAGGGTGTAGCCGGGAAGGAGATAAGGAAGAGAGAAAGGAAAAAGAAGGATTCAATGGAGCTGCCGCCGGTGGGAAGCAAAAGAAAGGAGGTGTCAGGATAAGAGACAGAGGAGAAGGGGGATTGGTTTTCCCCAAGGACCTATACGTAAATACCGAAAACTGCAAGGGCCTGACTGTAAAACAAAATTTCCTGTTGATTTAAAACCCGGATGAAGAAATGCCCAAAACGAAAGTTGGAGAGTTTTTCAAGCTCTACAACATTGCTTTAGGGCTCAAGTTCAAAAACCCAAAACTTATATTTTTACACGTGAAAGTTTTGAATAAAAGTTGGATTTGAATTGCTTTTGTCCTAAAGAGTGAAACTTATAAAATTCAGGACCTAAATGCAAGCATTTATGACATGTCATAATGACGGGATAGACTCGTCATAATGGTTGGATAGACATGTCATGATGACTTGCACTTTTACACTTTAGCCCTGAGTAACTTTAAAAGTTACTTTTGTAAATCAAACATTTGCATAAAAGGACTTATACTTTTATAAAATCACATAAATATCCTTATTTTTACCACTTTACCCAAAAATTTTACACACTTCACCACACACACATTTCAAATGAAACTTTCAAATAAACATACATTTTTACAAAGGATAACATAAGAAAAACATGTTTACCAAAACCCCCTTTCACTTATTTCGAAATTATCCTTCACCAAATACATTTTGCAAAAACAACCCTAGGTTTTTCTGTAATTACAAAAATACCCCTTTTTACTTGCACTTTAAATTTTTCAAAAACTTCACACAAACACACATAAGCTTTATACAAACAAACACATATTTCACACTAGCAAAATATATGCCTAGCATTACAAATACACGAACTGTCACAGTGCTGTGGCAGAACCAACCTGAATTATACCGGCTCAAGTACGTGAGTCCACTCCCGAGGGCTCCAACGTGCTTCAAACGGTATAATCCCTTGGCCTGTCGGGTAACATCCCGATAAACCACCGACACACAGGATCAAATAAGGTTACTTCACACAAAGGTGAGTCCAGAGATACAATCACCATCACATTTTACAATCACAGAGGAAATTACGTTACAAGGGTTTCCAAAAGAGGTACGAAGATTTAAATTCAGAGAAAAGATTACAAATTGTTAAAACTATGGTTTTTAGCAGCGGAAAACATACGCGATGATTACAACACGTCGTTAAGACGGATGTCATGCTAAGCCCGGGCACGACATCACTCGATATCACCAGTGCTGGCCGGGGACGGATCCCATTCCACGGACCAACCTTCTGAAAGAGCACAGGGCCAAGGCATGGGAAGAGTAGGGTCTTCAAGACTTTACCTGCAAAACATATAACTAGCAAGGCTGAGTATACTAATACTCAGCAAGGCTTACCCGGGATTGGGTATACTTTAGCCCATAACTAGACTCATGAAGGCTTACAATAGCTCTGGGTTTAGTTTCAGCTGAAAAGCAACTAAGAGTAGATCCTTATTTTTAGCTTTTAGCTTCAAGTTCTATGTGATTATCCATTCTAGATAAGCACCTATAACTAAACAAGCAAGGTAGAGCTCTTTATCTCATCCATCAGTATTACTTATCATATAGTTGCTCTTGTTACTCTGTGTGATAAAGGGATTAAGTAGTCTCAATCATCGTGAGAGGCGGACGATTCTGAATCGTATTTAACCTTGCAAGGTAAACCTAACTCACACGCTTGGAACACCACAGGGTCGTTCCGAAGCAACCGTTTACCTTTCATTCCGACTCGTGGACAGGTCCACCACAAGCGACTGCAGGAACATACGCACATCACTCGTGCAGGACATACGTCTGTAGTGCGACTACAAAACCCGTATTCCTGGTTGCCCTTACAACACGTATTTCCTCAGTCGAACATAAGTAACCAGAAGAAGCAAATACATGTGGTGGGAGGTATGTCCACTCCTCGGGCCGATTGGCTACTAGGCTTACCGCTTACCCATAATTCACGGCATGTGGTTAGTACTTTCAAACGCTTAACCCCGATCGGCACACACCGCGACCTTATCAAAATTCATCAACACAGACGGGGTATTACCTCAACCATGATACCTCATAAAACTCCCGTCCGGCATCCTTATAGTGATAACAGGAATGTAAACATTACAACTCCTATATCGCGCGAGTGACAGGAAATCACCCGACTTCTACCGGTCCTATTAGCATAGCAGCTAGTCGGACTCAAGTACTAGTATTCATCACATTGGTTCCTAGGGGAATGCAACTAGGGTTTCAAGCAATTCCTAAGAACTTAATGCATATAATACGTAAATAGATATAGATTGCAGTGTAATAAAAATAGTAGGTTATGTCCGGGGCTTGCCTTTAGTGGTGAGGCTGGGGCTAGTCAAGTTAATAACGTCCGAACTTTGGTTCGGGCCTTCCGAGAATTCCCTGACGAAGTCCTTAGGGTCTTCAGAATAACCTCCTTCTTTTTCCGGGATTAGCTGGTAATTTCCGTTGGCGGGAGAGATCGAGTCTACATGATATGCAAGATGGAGTTCAATGGATGCACACACTTTCATTTCACGGTAAAGTTGTAACCCAAAAGGTTAACGCTCAAGAACTCACGGTATAAAAAAAATCTAAGCCTTGAATCATAAGCATTAACCCATGACTAAAGCATTAATTTAATAGAAATTAAGTATTCAAGTTTAAATTAAATTCAAATTTGAATGTGAACCCTAAATAATTAGAGTTATAAAGTTTTGAAAACTTAAACACAGCTTATTGTGTACTTAAAAGATTTTGACTAAAATATCTAATTAGATAGGTTTTACTAAATAGACTTAGCTATTATTATTATTTTTTTTATATAAAGTGAATTGAATTGATCAACTTATATGAATTAAATTATAAATCAAGATTAAGTTTGAAATTTCCACATCACTTCATATTTAATCAATTGAGGTTGCATAACAAAAATCATGATCACATAGTTAACCTATAGGATTAAAATTGGAATTACAGATAGGATATTACATTCCCATGTCTTAGATTCAACATTGATTCAAAACTATTTGGTTTCAAACAAAACTAGTTTTGTAATTTTTGGAATTTCCTACAATTCTCTATTGAATTTACAAGTCAAAAATACCACTCACATGAAATAACAAACATCCATTTACTTCTATTCTAAATACAATACAAACTATCTATTTTCACAGCATGGTCATAAAACAAAAGTGATAGAATTTGAAATGAAGATTCAAGTCCAACTGGTTTCACATTTTTTTGAATTTTCTACGATTTTCTAGGAATTTACAAAGTTCAGCACAATGGAAAAGGAGGAGACCCAACATCTTTCATTTAGACCCTTGGAAAAAGTTCAATCTTCGCGAACAGGTCCCTCTGCCATTGCCGGCCGGAGCAAGCTCGGTTTGGGCTCCAATCCGGTGGAGGGAAGGCTCGGGTAGCAGGGGAAAGGGAGTGGGGAGCAAGAGGAAACCGCGACGTACTCGTTTGGGGGCTTGGCCGGGCTTGGGGAGGCCGGAGAGATGGCCGCCGGCGGAAGGCAGAAGCGGCGGCGGCACGGTGGCGTGGGGAGCTGGGCTGCGGCGTGGGAGAGGCGCAAAGGAGTGGAGGAACAGCTTCAGGAGGTCCCGGAGCTGCTATATATAGGGAGAAGAGAGCACGGGAAGGGCACTAGGCCGACGGACCACGGCGGCGGGAAGAAAGCGGTGCGGGCGGCGCTCAGGCAGCCGGTGCACACGCGTGGCAGAGCAGGAAGGGGCCACGGAGGCGGGCTAAAGCGGCGGGCAGGGCTAGGGGAGGCGCATGAGGGTGAGAGGGCAAGGGGGGGCTCACTGCCGGCTTGAATTCTGGGGAATTGCGGCGCAGGCACAGTAAAAACAGGGGAGCAGAGGTAAACAGCCAGAGGAGGAAGAAGGAAGGTTGGGGACGACTGGACCAAAATGTAATTTTCCAAAATTCCAGGGACCTGTCTGTAAACTAGCGATAACTTTTAAACTAGGGCTCAAAAGGAAAAGTGTTCAAAATGAAAGTTGTAAAACTTTTCAAGCTCTACAACTTTATTTTAGGGTTTGAACTCAAAAACTCAAAGTATGCGACTTTATTTTGAAACTTAGGGCTATCTTTAAATTTTATAAAGATTTGTCCTTGTTACATATTTATACACATAATTTTGGGCCTTAATGCAAGTTTCTAGGTAAGTCATGATTACTTGCATTCTTATAATTTGGCCCCTAGTAACTTTTGAAAATTACTTTTGTAACTCATGCATTTTGCGCAAAAGGACTCATATTTTTATAAAATTACACATGGGGTCTTACTTCTACAAATACATCCAATCTTGTAAATCAACACATGCATTACATTTCATACCTAACGTGGTACAGATTGACACCTAGGGTGTCACAGCCCTCCCCCCTAAAAAGAATCTCGTCCCGAGATTCGAAGACAGAAAGAATCAGACGATTAGATTTGGGGATTGGCTTGAAGGAAGTTTGAGAAATTTTTGTTGGAGATAAGATTCTGTTTCCCAGGTTGCTTCTTCTTCGGTGTGGTGATCCCATAAAATCTTGTACATCTTAACTGTTTTCTTCTGGTGGCTCTTTCCTTGGTATCCAAAATTTGAATAGGTTGCTCGGTGTAAGACAGATCAGGCTCAATCTCAATGGCGGTGGTTTCAATGATCTCCGTAGGTACTTTAATACACTTCTTGAGTTGAGAGACATGGAAAACATCGTGAATGGCAGCCAATTGAGATGGAAGGCGAATTTTGTAAGCTACAGGACCACAGACCTTAAGAATCTCAAAGGGTCCAACATACCGTGGTGCTAACTTTCCTTTTATGCCGAAACGCTGGACACCTTTGGTAGGAGATACTCGGAGATAAATAAAATCTCCTACTTGGAACTGTAAAGGTTTCCTTCTTTTATCTGCATAGCTTTTCTGTCCAGACTGAGCGGTCTTGAGATTGGCTTGAATAACCCTGACTTTGTCCTCTGCTTCGACGACTAGATCTGGTCCAAAGATCTTGCGTTCACCGGTCTCGGACCAACTCAAAGGAGTTCGACATCTGCGACCGTATAATGCTTCAAAAGGAGCCATCTGAAGGCTAGATTGATAACTATTGTTATAAGAGAATTCAGCCAAAGCAAGACATTTGTCCCAGCTTGTACCATAGTGGATAACACAAGCTCGGAGCATATCTTCAAGAATTTGGTTGACTCGCTCAGTCTGTCCATCAGTCTGGGGATGATATGCAGAGCTTCGAATTAGTTTAGTTCCAAGAGCTGACTGTAACTGTTCCCAGAAGCGTGCAATGAATTGGGGCCCTCGATCAGAAATAATAGTCTTAGGAACACCATGCAACCGAACAATTTGATCAAGATAGACTTCGGCATACTTCTTAGCTGAGTAAGTGGTATGCACGGGAAGAAAATGAGCTGTTTTGGTAAGTCTATCAATGATTACCCATATGGAGTCATGCTTTTGAGATGTATTGGGAAGACCAACAATGAAATCCATACAGATGTCTTCCCATTTCCATGACGGAATGGGTAGTGGCTGAAGTGTACCAGATGCTTTAAGATGAGTAGCTTTGACTCTCTGGCACGTATCACACTCCGATACATACTTGGAAATTTCTCTTTTCATTCTGGTCCACCAAAAATTTTGTCGAAGATCTTGATACATTTTGGTACTACCAGGATGAATAGAGAACTTGGATAGATGTGCCTCATCAAGGATTTGCTTGCGAAGCTGATGATCTTTAGGTACAACAATTCGATTGTTGAACCATAAAATTCCTTGATGATCAGTGTGAAAACACTTATATTTAGCTTCTCCTTGTGATAGCTTTAGCTTGATATTACTGATACCCTCATTATGTAGTTGAGACTTGATAATTTTATCTCGAAGGGTATTCTTGATGGATAAATGATTCAGACTACCTTGAGGAATGATTTCTAAGTTGAGTTTCCTCATCTGATTGCAGAGAGTGTCACTGATGGTTGCTATAGACAAACAATGACAACGTGCCTTGCGGCTAAGGGCATCCGCAACCACATTGGCTTTGCCAGGATGGTAATGTACCTCAAGATCGTAGTCTTTAATCAATTCTAACCAACGCCTTTGCCTCATATTTAAGTCAGCTTGGGTGAAGATATATTTGAGGCTCTTATGGTCAGTGTAGATGTTACACTTAGCACCCATAAGATGATGTCTCCATATCTTGAGAGCATGAATAACCGCTGCCAATTCAAGATCATGAGTTGGATAATTTTGCTCATGATTTCGAAGTGCTCTGGATGCGTAAGCGATGACTCGGTTGTTTTGCATAAGAACACAACCAAGGCCAGTTCCAGAGGCATCGCAATAGACATCAACAGGCTGAGTATTATCTGGCTGAGCTAGTACTGGGGCAGTTGTCAGAAGTCTTCTCAAAGTGTGGAATGCTTCATCACACTTAGCATCCCAGCAGAACTTAACTTCTTTCTTTAGTAGCTCAGTCATTGGTTTAGCTATCTTGGAGAAGTCTGGAATGAATCGGCGATAATACCCTGCCAATCCAAGGAAACTTCAAATTTGATGGACTGAAGTTGGGGGCTTCCAATCCATAACTTCCTGAACTTTAGTTGGATCAACCGATATGCCTTCACTAGAGATAGTGTGTCCCAAAAATTTCACACTATCTAGCCAGAATTCACATTTTGAGAATTTGGCATAAAGGCGATGATCACGTAGTCGTTGAAGCACGACACGTAGATGATTAGCATGGTCTTCTTTAGTCTTGGAATATATCAGAATATCGTCGATGAAGACCACGACGATTTTGTCAAGTTCCGGCATAAAGACTGAATTCATAAGATACATGAAATATGCCGGTGCATTGGTAAGCCCAAATGACATAACCAGATATTCATAAAGTCCATATCTGGTTGAGAAGGCCGTTTTTGGAATGTCGCAAGGCCTAAGCTTAATCTGATGATAGCCAGAGCGTAAGTCAATTTTTGAGAAGACCTTAGCTCCAGCTAATTGATCGAATAAAATATCAATGCGGGGAAGTGGGTACTTATTTTTGATAGTGACCGCATTGAGTGGACGATAATCAACACATAGCCTTAGGCTATTGTCCTTCTTTTTGACGAAAAGAGCGGGACAACCCCAAGGTGACGCACTTGGGTGTATGAAACCTTTATCAAGAAGATCTTGGAGTTGAATCTTTAATTCAGCCAATTCATTTGGAGGCATGCGATACGGCCTCTTCGAAATAGGAGCGGTGCCAGGTTGAAGTTCAATAATGAACTCGATGTCTCTGTCTGGCGGCATCCCTGGCAAGTCGTCTGGAAAGACATTGGGATATTCACAAACCACTGGAATATCTTTTACTTTAACGTCTGTGATAGCATAAGTGCAAGAGTGCAGATACTCCTGCTGGGGCAGATAGAGGGTAGTTGCTCCTTGATGTGGTGAGCCAATCTCAATCACTCGGGAAGAGATGTCTAGCAGTACTCTATGTTCTGCCATCCAATTTGTCCCAAGTATAATATCAATACCCTCTAGATTTAATAGAATCAAATCAGTTCTGATTTCCTTGCTACCTAATTGAATTGGCACCTTTTTGACCATTTGACCAGATGGAATTTTCCCTCCAGGGGTAGAGATCACATATGACCCCTTAGTAGGGCAAAGATCAAGTCCTATTCGGGTACTACAGTTGTTACTAATAAAACTATGAGTTGCTCCCGAATCGAATAATGTAACAACTGGTTTGTGGTGTACCGAAAATGTACCCGACATGATAGGAGCTCCATCCGGAAGTTCTGCAAGGGTAGTGAAATTGATTTGTCCATACCGGACTTGCATCATCGGCCTCTTACCCTTGTTCTGAATATTCTGACTGGAATTCTGCCCTTGATTAGGTTTCTTGAGTTGCGGACAATTTCTATGGAGGTGATCCGCACTTCCGCACTTTAAACAGCAATGAGTGCTGCTTTTCTGTCGAGCTTGTTGAACATTTGGCCGTGGGCCAAATTGTTGTGGTTGTTGTAGAGGTACAGGAGGTTGATACTCTTCTTGTCGTTGAAGCAGCCTGAAAACCAGTCTGCCGATCGGAGCATTTCGCGGTGGTGCTTCAGGCAATACGTTCTGATCAAACTGATACCACGAGGGTTGAACGCTCGTGGATCCAGTGGAGACTTTACGCTTCTTTTCGGCATGGTGTGCCGTAATGCAATCTTCCTGAGTTAGTGCCATGTTGACCAGCTCACTGAAAGTATTCGCCTTAACAAGATTCAGATGTTCTTTGAGCTTAGTATTCAAACCTCGGCGAAAACGATCTTGCTTCTTGGCATCATTATCAGCATGATAGCCCGCGTACTGACACAGGTGATTAAAAGCCTGTGCATACTGCAGTACGGTGCGGGTGCCTTGAGTAAGTGCCAAGAACTCATTCAATTTCCGTTCCACCAGCCCTTCAGGTATATGATGTGCCCTAAAGGCATTCCGGAATTCTTCCCAGGAGATAACATGGCCATCAGTTTGCATAGCACAATAATTATCCCACCAGATACGGGCAGCTCCGTGCAATTGTTGGGCAGCAAAGTGAGCCTTGCTGCAATCCGCACAGGGAATCGTAAGAAGAGCAAACTTAGATTCAATGGTGCGGAGCCAAGCATCGGCATCCAAGGGCTCCTCCGCTTTGCTGAACAGCGGGGGCTGAGTACTGAGGAAATCCTGATAGGTTACCACCAAAGGTTCATCACGACCTTGTGACTGTTGGTGTTGTTGATTCTGTTGTGCTTGTACCAATAGGTTGAGAAGTTCAGTTTGCCGAGCCATAACCTCGGCTAGATGTGAAAGTGATAGGGAAGATTGTTGGGAATTGCTGGATTGTTCTGCCCGGAAACCTTCCGGGGTTCCACGTGTGGCTCCAACCATCTGAAACAAGAATTCAGATGATAAAATTTATTTACCCTGCTGAAGACTTACAAGGTAAATAGGATGAGACAACTGATTTTGATATAGCAAGGGCTGGAAGCAGAAAGATACTTAAGAGACTTAATCAACACTACTACAAGAATCCCGCTAACCACACCAAGGATCAACATTCTACCACACATCCTTAAAAGAACCAAAACACACATTGTATGATGATGAATTATGCATGCACGTTCTACTCGTCCTCACAAACCAAAAACAACTGCCGAATATCTTCGGACTTACGTGGTTAGTTTCGGTGGCATAATACATACGTCTCTCACTATTAACTAGTCGATAAACCCTATCCGTCCTAGTTTCGTATTCGTGGTTAGTGTACCTGCAGAAAACCACAATATATATATCCAATGAACCTTTCATGCCAGCATGTCATGAAAGCGTCCCCAATCATTACTGTTCACTATAGAAACAGCATCTGTACAATTACCGCCGTACAGACAACATTAACATACGTCGTCGAGACAACGTATTCACGGGGGGTACCGCAAAATGCGGGGATATGAACAGCGATCGCCATATCCTGCGCCGAACCGTATACTCCCAATGTAGTCAACCGAGGTTGGTACATTGGCAGCATCTCAAGTAGGCCACTGCTTGAGAAACAGCGTTCGGTTCGCATCACCGACGGGAAGGCCAAGCTCCCTCAGTTGGCTGAGGATCCTTACCTCCTTACCTCACGATCGAAGATGTCGTTACAGAAAGTAAGGTTGGGTTGTGCATGAATTTAAGTTTTGACAGAAACGTAATGCTAGTAGTTAGAGTTATATATACATATATTATAGCCACCTCTATTTCCCTTATAAGCATTACCCTAGGGCTTTACGTACTAAGCATAATCCTTAACGGATTCAACGTAGTTTTGTCAAATACTTTGTTGGTCAATCTTTTATACTGAAAGCATTTTTAAGGTAAAATGTATCTCCAGAGTAACCTTATAGCTCTGATACCAGCTGTGGGAGAACCAACCTGAATTATACCGGCTCAAGTACGTGAGTCCACTCCCGAGGGCTCCAACGTGCTTCAAACGGTATAATCCCTTGGCCTGTCGGGTAACATCCCGATAAACCACCGACACACAGGATCAAATAAGGTTACTTCACACGAAGGTGAGTCCAGAGATACAATCACCATCACATTTTACATCACAGAGGAAATTACGTTACAAGGGTTTCCAAAAGAAGTACGAAGATTTAAATTCAGAGAAAAGATTACAAATTGTTAAAACTATGGTTTTTAGCAGCGGAAAACATACGCGATGATTACAACACGTCGTTAAGACGGATGTCATGCTAAGCCCGGGCACGACATCACTCGATATCACCAGTGCTGGCCGGGGACGGATCCCATTCCACGGACCAACCTTCTGAAAGAGCACAGCGCCAAGGCATGGGAAGAGTAGGGTCTTCAAGACTTTACCTGCAAAACATATAACTAGCAAGGCTGAGTATACTAATACTCAGCAAGGCTTACCCGGGATTGGGTATACTTTAGCCCATAACTAGACTCATGAAGGCTTACAATAGCTCTGGGTTTAGTTTCAGCTGAAAAGCAACTAAGAGTAGATCCTTATTTTTAGCTTTTAGCTTCAAGTTCTATGTGATTATCCATTCTAGATAAGCACCTATAACTAAACAAGCAAGGTAGAGTTCTTTATCTCATCCATCAATATTACTTATCATATAGTTGCTCTTGTTACTCTGTGTGATAAAGGGATTAAGTAGTCTCAATCATCGTGAGAGGCGGACGATTCTGAATCGTATTTAACCTTGCAAGGTAAACCTAACTCACATGCTTGGAACACCACAGGGTCGTTCCGAAGCAACCGTTTACCTTTCATTCCGACTCGTGGACAGGTCCACCACAAGCGACTGCAGGAACATACGCACATCACTCGTGCAGGACATACGTCTGTAGTGCGACTACAAAACCCGTATTCCTGGTTGCCCTTACAACACGTATTTCCTCAGTCGAACATAAGTAACCAGAAGAAGCAAATACATGTGGTGGGAGGTATGTCCACTCCTCGGGCCGATTGGCTACTAGGCTTACCGCTTACCCATAATTCACGGCATGTGGTTAGTACTTTCAAACGCTTAACCCCGATCGGCACACACCGCGACCTTATCAAAATTCATCAACACAGACGGGGTATTACCTCAACCATGATACCTCATAAAACTCCCATCCGGCATCCTTATAGTGATAACAGGAATGTAAACATTACAACTCCTATATCGCGCGAGTGACAAGAAATCACCCGACTTCTACCGGTCCTATTAGCATAGCAGCTAGTCGGACTCAAGTACTAGTATTCATCACATTGGTTCCTAGGGGAATGCAACTAGGGTTTCAAGCAATTCCTAAGAACTTAATGCATATAATACGTAAATAGATATAGGTTGCAGTGTAATAAAAATAGTAGGTTATGTCCGGGGCTTGCCTTTACTGGTGAGGCTGGGGCTAGTCAAGTTAATAACGTCCGAACTTTGGTTCGGGCCTTCCGAGAATTCCCTGACGAAGTCCTTAGGGTCTTCAGAATAACCTCCTTCTTGTTCCGGGATTAGCTGGTAATTTCCGTTGGCGGGAGAGATCGAGTCTACATGATATGCAAGATGGAGTTCAATGGATGCACACACTTTCATTTCACGGTAAAGTTGTAACCCAAAAGGTTAACGCTCAAGAACTCACGGTATAAAAAAAAAATCTAAGCCTTGAATCATAAGCATTAACCCATGACTAAAGCATTAATTTAATATAAATTAAGTATTCAAGTTTAAATTAAATTCAAATTTGAATGTGAACCCTAAATAATTAGAGTTATAAAGTTTTGAAAACTTAAACACAGCTTATTGTGTACTTAAAAGATTTTGACTAAAAGATCTAATTAGATAAGTTTTACTAAATAGACTTAGCTATTATTATTATTTTTTTTATATAAAGCGAATTGAATTGATCAACTTATATGAATTAAATTATAAATCAAGATTAAGTTTGAAATTTCCACATCACTTCATATTTAATCAATGGAGGTTGCATAACAAAAATCATGATCACATAGTTAACCTATAGGATTAAAATTGGAATTACAGATAGGATATTACATTCCCATGTCTTAGATTCAACATTGATTCAAAACTATTTGGTTTCAAACAAAACTAGTTTTGTAATTTTTGGAATTTCCTACAATTCTCTATTGAATTTACAAGTCAAAAATACCACTCACATGAAATAACAAACATCCATTTACTTCTATTCTAAATACAGTACAAACTATCTATTTTCACAGCATGGTCATAAAACAAAAGTGATAGAATTTGAAATGAAGATTCAAGTCCAACTGGTTTCACATTTTTTTGAATTTTCTACGATTTTCTAGGAATTTACAAAGTTCAGCACAATGGAAAAGGAGGAGACCCAACATCTTTCATTTAGACCCTTGGAAAAAGTTCAATCTTCGCGAACAGGTCCCTCTGCCATTGCCGGCCGGAGCAAGCTCGGTTTGGGCTCCAATCCGGTGGAGGGAAGGCTCGGGTAGCAGGGGAAAGGGAGTGGGGAGCAAGAGGAAACCGCGACCTACTCGTTTGGGGGCTTGGCCGGGCTTGGGGAGGCCGGAGAGATGGCCGCCGGCGGAAGGCAGAAGCGGCGGCGGCACGGTGGCGTGGGGAGCTGGGCTGCGGCGTGGGAGAGGCGCAAAGGAGTGGAGGAACAGCTTCAGGAGGTCCCGGAGCTGCTATATATAGGGAGAAGAGAGCACGGGAAGGGCACTAGGCCGACGGACCACGGCGGCGGGAAGAAAGCGGTGCGGGCGGCGCTCAGGCAGCCGGTGCACGCGCGTGGCAGAGCAGGAAGGGGCCACGGAGGCGGGCTAAAGCGGCGGGCAGGGCTAGGGGAGGCGCATGAGGGTGAGAGGGCAAGGGGGGGCTCACTGCCGTCTTGAATTCTGGGGAATTGCGGCGCAGGCACAGTAAAAACAGGGGAGCAGAGGTAAACAGCCAGAGGAGGAAGAAGGAAGGTTGGGGACGACTGGACCAAAATGTAATTTTCCAAAATTCCAGGGACCTGTCTGTAAACTAGCGATAACTTTTAAACTAGGGCTCAAAAGGAAAAGTGTTCAAAATGAAAGTTGTAAAACTTTTCAAGCTCTACAACTTTGTTTTAGGGTTTGAACTCAAAAACTCAAAGTATGCAACTTTATTTTGAAACTTAGGGCTATCTTTAAATTTTATAAAGATTTGTCCTTGTTACATATTTATACACATAATTTTGGGCCTTAATGCAAGTTTCCAGGTAAGTCATGATTACTTGCATTCTTATAATTTGGCCCCTAGTAACTTTCGAAAATTACTTTTGTAACTCATGCATTTTGCGCAAAAGGACTCATATTTTTATAAAATTACACATGGGGTCTTACTTCTACAAATACATCCAATCTTGTAAATCAACACATGCATTACATTTCATACCTAACGTGGTACAGATTGACACCTAGGGTGTCACAGCATATCGAAGTCGAGTGATTTCCTATCACTCGCGCGATATAGGAGTTGCATGCTTACATTCCTGACCACTATAAGGATGACGGACAGGGTCATGTGTTGTATCATGACCTGGAAGTTTACCCTGTCTGTTTTGATAAAAGCTTTAAGGTCGAAATGTGTGGTGGTGGTGGCTAAGTTTTTGAAAGTACTAACCACATACCGCGAAATATGGTAAGCGATAAGCCTAGTACCCGAATAGCCCGGCAAATGGACTTGTCTCCACCACTCGACTTTTATTTTATGTTTACACGCACCGACGTGTGGGAGTACGTTCTGCAAGGCAGACAGGAATACGGGTTTTGTAGTCGCGCTACAGACGTATGTCCTGTACACATTGGGTGTGCGTACGGTCCTGCAGTCGCTTGTGGTGGCCCTGATCCATAACCCGGAATATGAGGGAAACGGTTGCTTCGGAATGCCCTGTTGGTATTCCAAGCGTGTGTGTTAGGTTTACCTTGCAAGGTTAAATTCGATTCGAATCGTCCTCCTCTCACGAGGATTGAGATTGCTTATCCCTTTTACCACATTGAGTAAGAAGTGGAACTAATGATGGATAATCTTGATGGATGATAATCTCTACCTTGCTTGCTTAGTGTAGGTGCTAATCTAGAATAAATACTCAACTAGAAGATGAAAGCTAAAACTTGAAAGTAGTTCATACTCTTTGTTGCTTTTCAGCTGAAAATAAACCCAGAGCCTTTACAATGCCTTCATGGGTCTAGTTATGGGCTAAGTATACCCAGCCCCGGGTAAGCCTTGCTGAGTATTAGAATACTCAGCCTTGATAATGTCTGTTTCAGGTATAACCTACGAGAGTACCACGGACAACCTTGTGTGGCCAACGTCCGTTCCGTTTGGCTGGTCCGTGGAGTGGGACCCGTCCCCGGCCGGCACAGACCCTCCGGAGTGACACCAGGCCCTGGGCTAAGCTTGGTGTTCGCCTTCGCGACGAATGTAGTTGCGTAAAACTTTTTCTTCCGCTGTGAGTTGGACAAGCTGTTATGCTTGTCAGTTAAACATGGTTTTTGAATAAGTTTACTTATCTTTGAACTTGGTTTGTAATAATGTATGTATGGCTGTAAATTAAAAGTTGATGAGCTATTCCAGGATGTGAACTCGCCTTCGTGCGAGGTAAACCTGCTTCGATCCTGCTGAACCGTGGTTGTATCGGGCGGAGACCCGACAGACCAAAGGATTATTCCGTTTGAAGTGCGTTAAGTTGATTGCAGTTGTACGGCGATCAATAACGCACTTGAGCCGGAATAATTCGAGCGGTTCTGCCACAGCTGGTATCAGAGATGTAGGTTTACCTTTACATCCGGAAAAGCTCTTAAAAAGTATTTTCTGGACAAAAGTTTGCCAACAAATGAATTTACAAAGTACGTTGGATCCGTTAAGGTTGGTGATTAGAACGTAAAGCCCTAAGGGTTTATATGGGAAAGTACCAGGTGGTTATTAGTATATATATATATATAAATCTGACTTGCAGCACTACTTTCTGTCAAAACTTAAATTCCTGCACAATCCAACTTTACTTTCCTGTAACGACATCTACGAACGGAGGTAAGAAGGTAAGGATCCTCAGCCAACTGAGGGAGCTTGGCCTTCCCGTCGGTGATGCGAACCGAACGCTGTTTCTCAAGCAGTGGCCTACTTGAGATGCTGCCAATATACCAACTTAGGTTGATTATATTGGGAGTATATGGTTCGGCGCAGGGTATGGCGATCGCTGTTCATACCCCCGCATTTTGCGGTACCCCGTGAATACGTTGTTTCGACAACGTATGTGAACGTTGTCTGTACGGCGGTAATTGTACAGATGCTGTTTCTATAGTGAACAGTAATGTTTGGGGACGCTTTCATGTCATGCTACCATGAAAAGGTTCATGAGATATATATATATATCTGTGTATTCTTCTGCAGGTACACTAACTACGTTTACGCTATTAGGATGCGTAGGGTTTATCGACTAGTTATATATAGTGAGAGCCGTATGGTTATGCCACCGAAACTAACTACGTAAGTCCGAACATATTCGGCAGTTGTTTTGGTTGTGAGGGCGAGTAGTGCGTGCATGCATCATTTGTTAACAAAAGGATTTTCATAAATAAAGGATATGTTGTTTGCCTTAGGAATGGGCTAATGGAGTTTTAATGATAGTTTTAGGTTGGGTATCTTATATAGAATCTTAGGTATCCATCTGATTTCTAGCCTTTGCTGTTATCAGACTTGACTATCTTATTCCATTTATCTTGTGATTTCTCAGCAAAGTAAAGAGTCTCCGAAATGGACTCTGAGCACGGAGACCCTGTTATCAGTCCCCATCATTTCTCTTCTGGTAGCCAGTCATCAGTAGGTAACTTAGAAGACTTTTAAGTTGAAAGGGTGCCAGTCCAGTTGTACTTAGTATAGTAAATGTGTAAAATAGGTAGTGTGCAGTTTGCCTAGGTCTGGAGCCACTTGTTGTATATGTGGCATATGTAATTAAGTGATGGCTTGTAGTAGTCCAGGGGTACTAATGTAAGACATAAGGATCACCAGTGCTTATGTAGTAACCTAAATCTTGTGTCTGTTATCTTCCTTTATCTTCTTGCATCCGAATGAGTGGGTTGAATGGAGCATAAGAATTGCATTCCTGTTTGGAAATTGTATATCATCTGAAATTTGGAATAGGAAAGTTATGGATAATGGATATCTCCTTCATTTCAGATGGTTGGAGCTACTCGTGGAACCCCGGAAGGATTCCGGGAAGGTCAGCCTAATGATTCTCAACAACCACCACCGCCACCTCCGAACTTGGCCGAGGTTATGGCCCGGCAAACTGAGCTTCTAAATCAACTTGTGCAAGCTCAAATGGGCCACCTCCAGCAGCAACCTCGAGGCCGAGGTGAACCCCTGTCGGCCAACTATCAGGACTTTCTCAGCACCCAACCTCCTTTATTCCATAAGGCCGATGAACCTTTGGACGCTGACGCTTGGCTTCGAACCATCGAATCCAAGTTTGCTTTATTGCCAGCCCCATGTTCAGAGGAGAACAAGGTGCTTTTTACAGCTCAGCAACTCCGAGGCATTGCCCGTCTTTGGTGGGACCAATTTCATGCGATGCAACCCGCCGATCACGTCGTCACTTGGGACGAGTTTCGGACTGCATTCCGAGCACATCATATACCAGCCGGACTCATTGAGTGGAAGCTCAATGAATTTTTGAGCTTGACCCAGGGTACTCACACTGTTATGCAGTATGCACAGGTTTTCAATCACCTGTGCCAATATGCAGGATCACATGCGGACACTGATGCCCGCAAATGTGATCGCTTTCGTCGAGGCTTAAATACTAAACTGAAGCAATGGCTGAATTTAGTAAAGACCGACAGTTTCAATGAGTTGGTCAACATGGCCATAACTCAAGAAGACTACATTGCCGCCCACAGAGCGGAAAAGAAACGGAAGGCACCCATAGGGCCTGCAATTTCACAGTCGCCAAGGTATCGGTTGGTCCCAAGTAATGTTCCTTGAGCTCCGCCTCGAGGCAATTTACCTGGCAGATGGGTAGCTCGACCTCCCCAACAAGTCCAAATCAACCGACCACCACTGCCACAAATTCAGCAACAACCTCAACAAGGTTTGCGGCCGAGTTTTCCGCCAGCCACTCCAGGAAACAATAATTATCGTTGTTTCAATTGCGGAAGCCCTTCCCACTTCATCAAGGACGGCCCTCAACCTAGGAAATCTTTTCAAGGGCAAACGTCCAGTCCAAACAACAAGGGCAAGGGTAAGAGGCAAATGGTGCAGGTCCGTCAAGGGAGGGTGAATCTAACCACGCTCTCCGAACTTTCTGAGGGGACCCCAATAATGACTGGTACATTTTCTATCAACTATCATCCTGTTATTGTTCTTTTTGATACCGGCGCCACCCATAGTTTTATTAGTACAAAGTTTGGAAATAAAATAAGTTTGGATATCTATCCTGTTAATGGAGTATATATGATAACAACTCCGGGTGGTAATATCTCCTCAAATCAAGTTTGTAGAAGTGTACCAATTCAGATGGGTAACAATCTGATGAAGGCAGATTTACTCTTGCTAGACCTAAAAGGAATAGATGTTCTTTTAGGAGTAAATTGGATGACCCAACATCATGTGTCTCTAGATATTTCTTCAAGAACCGTGGAGATAGGTTCCCCGGAAAATGAGCCTACCATTCTTTATCTTCCACAACCAAAGTTCTTCCATTCTTGCACCTATGCTACGTCTGGGGTCAAACTAGAGGACATCCCAGTCGTCTGTGAATATCCAGATGTATTTCCGGATGACTTACCCGGAATGCCCCCAGACAGAGATATCGAGTTTATCATAGAACTCCAACCTGGTACAGCCCCTATTTCTAAGAGACCATATCGTATGCCTCCTAATGAGTTGGCTGAATTAAAAACCCAACTCCAAGATCTCTTAGACAAAGGCTTCATTCGTCCAAGTGCATCACCATGGGGTTGTCCAGCCCTGTTCGTGAAAAAGAAAGACAATAGCTTAAGGCTGTGTGTCGATTACCGTCCTCTGAATGCGGTGACCATCAAAAATAAGTATCCTTTACCCCGCATTGACATTCTGTTCGATCAACTCGCCGGAGCTAAGGTATTCTCTAAGATTGATCTTCGTTCCGGCTACCACCAAATTAAGATTCGGCCTAGTGATATTCCAAAAACAGCCTTCTCCACTCGATATGGTCTATACGAGTATCTTGTCATATCATTTGGTCTCACTAATGCTCCAGCATACTTCATGTACCTTATGAATTCCGTCTTCATGCAAGAGCTCGACAAGTTTGTCGTGGTCTTTATTGATGACATCTTGATCTATTCTAAAACTCCAGAAGATCATGCTAAGCATCTTCATGTCATCCTTCAGCGATTAAGAGACCACCACCTGTATGCCAAATTCTCTAAATGTGAATTTTGGCTAGATACAGTCAAATTCCTGGGCCATACCATTTCTGGTGACGGAATATCCGTCGATCCCAGTAAAGTACAAGAAGTGATGGACTGGAAACCCCCGACCTCCGTCCATCAAATTCGTAGTTTTCTCGGTCTAGCTGGCTATTATCGTCGTTTCATTCCAGACTTCTCCAGAATAGCCAAACCTATGACCGAACTACTAAAGAAAGGTGCGAAATTCTCCTGGGATCAAAAATGCGAAGATGCATTTCATATTCTCAGAAATCATCTTACGACTGCTCCAGTCTTAGCTCAACCCGATGTCTCAAAACCTTTTGACATCTACTGTGATGCATCAGGAACTGGACTTGGTTGTGTACTTATGCAAGACAACCGGGTAATTGCATATGCATCACGGGCACTCCGGGTTCATGAACAAAATTACCCCACTCATGATCTCGAACTCGCAGCTGTTATTCATGCCCTAAAGATCTGGAGACATCATCTGATGGGTACGAAATGTCATATCTATACTGATCATAAAAGCCTCAAATATATCTTTACCCAAGCAGATTTAAATATGAGGCAAAGACGTTGGCTAGAACTAATCAAAGATTATGATTTGGAAGTACATTATCATCCAGGCAAGGCCAATGTCGTTGCGGATGCTCTTAGTCGCAAAGCGCATTGTTCTTGCCTATTCATTGAAGCATTCAACAAGACTCTCTGTTGGGAAATGAGTAAGCTCAACCTAGAGATCATTTCCCAAGGTGACTTAAACCATCTTTTGGTTGAAGCCACACTTAGAGATAGCATTGTTCTAGCACAACAGCGTAATAAAGGGGTCAGAATCATTAAACAGAAGTTAACGCAAGGAGAAGGGAAGTACAAATGCTTCCGAGTTGATTCTAAGGGAGTTTTATGGTTCAACGAACGTATTGTTGTACCCAAGAACCATAAGCTCCGTAAACAAATAATGGATGAGGCCCACCTATCCAAATTCTCTATACACCCTGGCAGTACGAAGATGTATCAGGATCTGAAACAGAACTTTTGGTGGACTCGTATGAGACGAGAGATTGCCAAATATGTGTCAGAATGTGATATCTGCCAAAGAGTCAAAGCCAGTCATTTGAAGACTGCTGGTATCCTTCAACCTTTACCCATTCCCTTGTGGAAGTGGGAGGATATCAGTATGGACTTTATTGTTGACTTACCCAACACTTCTCGGAAGCATGACTCTATTTGGGTAATCGTTGATCGATTAACCAAAACTGCACATTTCCTTCCCGTGCATACTACGTATATTGCCAAGAAGTATGCCGAGATCTATTTAGATCAAATTATTCGTCTTCATGGAGTACCTAAAATGATCATTTCTGATCGTGGAGCGCAATTCGTCGCTAGGTTCTGGGAGCAACTTCATGATGCTCTTGGAACTAAGTTAATTCGAAGCTCTGCCTATCATCCTCAGACAGATGGGCAAACTGAGCGAATAAACCAGATTCTAGAAGATATGCTCCAAGCTTGTGTACTCCAATTTGACAAAAACTGGGATAAATACTTGTCATTAGAAGAATTCTCTTACAATAACAGCTATCAGACAAGTATTAAGATGGCCCCATTTGAAGCTTTATACGGTCGCCGATGTCGAACTCCTTTGAATTGGTCACAAACCGGCGAGCGTAAAAATTTTGGACCCGATCTAGTTGTGGAAGCAGAGGATAAAGTCAGGCTTATCCAGAATAATCTAAAGGCCGCCCAATCTCGACAGAAAAGCTATGCTGATATACGAAGAAGACCATTACAGTTTCACGTCGGAGACTTCGTATATCTTCGAGTATCTCCCACCCGAGGTGTTCAAAGATTCGGTGTAAAAGGGAAACTTGCTCCTCGATACATCGGACCCTTTGAGATCCTTGAAATCTGTGGACCTGTAGCTTATCATCTCCAACTTCCTCCTCAATTAGCAGCCATCCATAACATCTTTCATGTATCCCAACTCAGAAAGTGTGTTAAGGTCCCCACCAAAATTATCGATTCCCAAACTATCGAAATCGAACTAGATCTGACCTACGTAGAGTATCCAATCAGAATCCTAGACACTAAAGAGAGAAGCACTAGAAGAGAAACCACCAAAATGTATAAAATTCAATGGAACCATCATACAGAAGAAGAGGCAACATGGGAAACCGAATCTTATCTTCAGCACAACTTTCCCGATTTCTTCCAAATCAATCTTCGAGCTTGATCTTTCTGTCCCATCCTGCTTCGGAATCTCGGGACGAGATTCTTTTTAGGGGGGAAGGCTGTGACACTCAGGTAATTAGCTTGGTCACACCTTAGAGTTTTGGTATGCTTTTATGTCCAAAGTATGGCAATGTGTGTTTTATGTATGCAATGTTATGGAAAAAGTGAAGTTTGTGTAATTAATTTTTACTAGAGGTCCTTCTATGCAAAATGGGTGGAGATAGCGGGAAAAGTTTAAAAGCATAAGGGTTGTTTTGTAAAAAGTGATATCTGTGGTTAAATGGCAAAAATAAGTGAAATTACCCTTGGGCATATATGTAAAAGTAATTTTACCATGGGATTTACATAAAAAGTGAAAGTATTACTAAGTCTATTTTATTTCTAAAACTATTGCTCAAATGCAGCTGAACATTAAAGAGAAGTTGTAGAGTTTGAAAAACCATGCACTTTTGCTTTTTGGACCATCTTCATTTGAGCACTGGTTTAAAAGTTGCGAGCTCTTTTCAGTAAGGTCCTTGTTTTTCTCTGAAATTGCAAAGCAGTCCCTGGTTCAGTTCTCCCCCCTTCTTCCTCCCTGCGTCCTGCTCCTCTGTTCTGCGCCGCTGCATGTCTGGTGCTCCTGCCGCCGGCGCAGCACATCACCCTTGGCCGCCGTCGTCCATCCCCCTGCTCTCCCCTGCCCACGCGTCACTCCCCCGCTCCCCCACCGCTCTAGCTTTCCCCTGCTGGCGCCCTGCCCGTGCGCCACGGCGCCTGCGCACTGCCAGCACTGCACGCCGGAGTTACTGCCGCCACCGCAAAACCCCCGTGGGCAAGCCTTATTCCCCCCTCTCTTCTGCTCTGTGGCGCCAGCGGCTCGCCATCACCCCGTTTGCCTATAAAACGACGCCCCAGACCCTCCCCGCACGCGTACAGGAGCTTGCCGCCTCCATTGATGCCGCCGTGAGCTTGGGTCGCCGTGGAACTTCCCCCTCCGCTCTTTTCCTCCCCAAATCGACCGCACCGTAAGCTTCCCCGTGCCCCACCGCACCTCCCCAGCCAATCCTTTTCCTCCTCCGCACGCCGGAATCCCATCCCCGCCGTGCGCCTCCGGCCGCCGGTCCGGCCCTCCGTGGGCAGCTCGTCTCCGGCCATCCCGAGCCTCCCCAAGACCACCCACAGGTAGCCCAAGACCTCCTCATGCTCCCCCTCCCTTTCCCCCTCACCGCCGGCGACTTCCCCGGCCGGAATTTGACCGGACCCGAGCTCCTCCCCGCCGGCCATGGCTGTTGGACTTAATTGCTTTGATTGTTTTTCTTCCAGGGGGTTATCTGCTAAATGTAAGGACTGTTTTGTAAAGGGTGACTGTTATTTCATGTGAGCGTCTTTCCTGTCTTGTAAAATTCGTAGTAATTCATAGAAAAATCCAAAAATGGCAAAACTAGTTTTGTTAGAAACTAGATTTCAAACTCTATGACTTTTGTTAATAGAGTTTAGTTTGAAACAAAATATTTCTACCTGTATTTTAAATCTAAGATTAAGGGGTAATATACACTTAACCTTGTCATTTCATGCTTGGTTGCTTATGAAGTTTAATATAAATGTTCTATGAGCTCTAGATAATCTTGTACAAAGTTGCAACCTTAAACTTGTTTTAAATTTAACTTCTTTTATTTGAACTTCCAAATTTAAAATAAACCTAAGGTATAGCCTTCTCTAATTGGAATCTTTTATCATTCACTAATGTAATATTTTATAATGTTTAATATAGAATCAAATTTCTATAATCTTTTATTTAAAAGTTTTGAATTCAAATTTTGGTTCATTTCAAATTTAATTTAAATGTTTTAGTTCTTATTGCAATAAACTCTACTATATCTTTATAAATAATGTTTTAAATCTAAAACCTCTTTATTTTATGTATGTTTGTGTGTTAATTGGATAAGTTACAATATTTGAAATGTGAAATTTTAAATTTAAATTTCACCCCATTTAATTTATTGCATCTCATATAGAATCAACGACACTCGACGACGGGGACTACGAATTGGTCTCAGGACAAGACCAAGGCTTCCCAGAAGACCCAACGCAAGTCGTCGCGGGACTAACTGAAGCCCCGAACCCAAGTTCGGAAGCCTCTGACACTCCTACCTTCACCCCCACTCCAGAAGGCAAGCCTCAGACATATCCCACTACTTTATTTACACTGCAATCTATGTCTATCTATATTATATTTTGCATTAAGTCTAGGAATTGAAGTGGAACCCTAGATGCATGAATCCTAGGAATCCAATGTAATGCTTCCGAGTCCTTATCGGATAGTTGCTCCGCTAATAGGACCGGTAGAAGTCGAGTGATTTCCTGTCACTCGCGCGATATAGGAGTTGCATGCTTACATTCCTGCAACCACTATAAGGATGACGGACAGGGTCATGTGTTGTATCATGACCTAGAAGTTTACCCTGTCTGTTTTGATAAAAGCTTTAAGGTCGAAATGTGTGGTAGTGGTGGCTAAGTTTTTGAAAGTACTAACCACATACCGCGAAATATGGTAAGCGGTAAGCCTAGTACCCGAATAGCCCGGCAAATGGACTTGTCTCCACCACTCGACTTTTATTTTATGTTTACACGCACCAACGTGTGGGAGTACGTTCTGCAAGGCAGACAGGAATACGGGTTTTGTAGTCGCGCTACAGACGTATGTCCTGTACACATTGGGTGTGCGTACGGTCCTGCAGTCGCTTGTGGTGGCCCTGATCCATAACCCGGAATATGAGGGAAACGGTTGCTTCGGAATGCCCTGTTGGTATTCCAAGCGTGTGTGTTAGGTTTACCTTGCAAGGTTAAATTCGATTCGAATCGTCCGCCTCTCACGAGGATTGAGATTGCTTATCCCTTTTACCACACTGAGTAAGAAGTGGAACTAATGATGGATAATCTTGATGGATGATAATCTCTACCTTGCTTGCTTAGTGTAGGTGCTAATCTAGAATAAATACTCAACTAGAAGATGAAAGCTAAAACTTGAAAGTAGTTCATACTCTTTGTTGCTTTTCAGCTGAAAATAAACCCAGAGCCTTTACAATGCCTTCATGGGTCTAGTTATGGGCTAAGTATACCCAGCCCCGGGTAAGCCTTGCTGAGTATTAGAATACTCAGCCTTGCTAATGTCTGTTTCAGGTATAACCTACGAGAGTACCACGGACAACCTTGTGTGGCCAACGTCCGTTCCGTTTGGCTGGTCCGTGGAGTGGGACCCGTCCCCGGCCGGCACAGACCCTCCAGAGTGACACCAGGCCCTGGGCTAAGCTTGGTGTTCGCCTTCGCAACGAATGTAGTCGCGTAAAACTTTTTCTTCCGCTGTGAGTTGGACAAGCTGTTATGCTTGTCAGTTAAACATGGTTTTTGAATAAGTTTACTTATCTTTGAACTCGGTTTGTAATAATGTACGTATGGCTGTAAATTAAAAGTTGATGAGCTATTCCGGGATGTGAACTCACCTTCGTGCGAGGTAAACCTGCTTCGATCCTGCTGAACCGTGGTTGTATCGGGCGGAGACCCGACAGACCAAAGGATTATTCCGTTTGAAGTGCGTTAAGTTGATTGCAGTTGTACAGCGATCAATAACGCACTTGAGCCGGAATAATTCGAGCGGTTCTGCTACATTTACGACCTATCTTACATGCAAGTTTGCTGAAGGGGCCTTGCTCCCATACTTCCAGTACAACTCTATTTTACTGGTTTACGTTTGGTATTACGCGCAAATTTGTTGAAGGGGCCTCGTTCCCATACTTCTATTAACAGAATACTAGTTTTCGACTAGTACTCCTATTTTGCTGAAGGGGCCTCGCTCCCATACTTCCAGTACAACTCCATTTTACTGGTTTGCGACTAGTATTATGTTCAAGTTTGTTGAAGAGGTCTCGCTCCCATACTTCTAGTAACAGATTACTAGTTTTCGAGTATTCCTATGTTACTGAAGGGCCTCGCTCCCATACTCCCAGTACAACTCTATTTTACTGGTTTACGACTGGTATTACCCGCAAGTTTATTGAAGTGGCCTCACTCCCATACTTCCAGTAATAGATTACTAGTTTCCGGCTAGTATTCCTATGTTATTGAAGAAGCCTCGCTCCCATACTTCCAGTACATCTCCGTTTTACTAGTTTATGACTGGTATTACATGAAAGTTTGCTGAAGGGGCCTCGCTCCCATACTTCCAGTAACAACTTATTAGTTTCCAACTAGTATCCTATGTTATTGAAGGGGCCTCGCTCTCATACATCCAGTATAACTCCATTTTACTAGTTTATGACTGGTGTTACGCGCAGGTTTGCTGAAGGTGTCTCGCTCCCATACTTTCAATAACATATTACTAGTTTCTGACTAGTATCCTATCTTATTGAAGGGGCTTCTGTGGCAGAACCAACCTAAATTACACCGGTTCAAGTGCATTGGTCTTTTCTCGGAAGTCAGTAAAGGCTCGACTGCACTTCAAACGGTATAATCCCGTGGTCTGTCGGGTAAAGTCCCGATAAAACCACCTAACATATGATCAAAACAAGGTACCTCGCACGAAGGCGAGTCCAGAGATACAAGCGCCAACAATTTTTACAGCATAAGTATAATATTAAATAAGTATTTCAACTTATAAAGTAGCATAACCTGACTAGTATGAATTTATACAAACTTTTCAAAGTTTTGGGAATCTGTAGCGGAATTTAAAATGCGGTACTACTAAACGTCGTGGAACGGATGTGGATCTAAGCCCAAGCTCAACATTACTCGGAGGGACCTGTGTTGGCCGGGGACGGATCACACTCCACGGACCAACCATCGGGAAGAACATAGGGCCATGGCATGGGCAGAGTAGAATCCTCAGGGGGATTACCTAGAACAAAAGTCATATTGCAAGGCTGAGTATGCTAATACTCAGCAAGGCTTGTAACTAGACTATGAAGGTTTGTAATAGTTCTGGGTATAGTTTCAGCTGAAAAGCAACAAAGAGTAGATGCTTAATTTCAACTTTTAGCTTTCAAGTTCTAATTGATTATCCGTTCTAAGTAAGCAACTATAGCTATTTCAAGCATGGTAGAACTTTTTCAGCAAACATCATCTTTGATCATCATCAGGTTGCTCTTATTACTCTATGTGGCAAAGGGATCAAGCAATCTCAATCTCCGCGAGAAACGGGCGATTCTGAATCGAATTTCAAAACCTTGCAAGGGCAAACCTAACTCACACGCTAGGAACATTCAATGATTGTTCCGAAGCAACCGTTTGCCTTTCATTTCGACTCATGGATCAGTGCCACCACAAGCGACTGTAGGATCGTATGCACATCCAATGCGCAGGACGTATGTCTGTAGCGTGACTACATGACCGTACTCTTGTCCGCTGTGCGGAACGTACTCCCGCATGTCGGTGCGTGTGAAAAACCAAAATACGAGTGGTGGGGGGTATGTCCACTCCTCGGGCCGATTGGTTACTAGGCTTACCACTTACCATATTTCATGGCATGTGGCTAGTAATTTCAAACGCTTAACCACCGCTTCCATACACTGCGACCTTATCAAATTTTTCATCAACACGGACAGGGTTTTTACCAAGCTCATGAATCATAATCACAATTCCTATAAAGCTCGCGAGTGACAGGGAATCACTCGACTTCTACCGGTCCTATTAGCTTAGCAACTAGTCGAACTCAGGTTCTAGTATTCAATACATAGGTTCCTAGAATTATGCAACTAGGGTTTCATTGAAATTTCTAGAAACTTAAATGCAAAAGTATATATATATATATAGATATATAAATTGGAGTGTAGTAAAATAGCGGTTCATGTCCGGGGCTTGCCTTCATTGGTGGGGTTGGGGTCAGAGATGTCAATATTAAAACTTCCCAAACCGGGGTTCGGGGCTTCAGTTATATCTCCGATAATGTTCCCGGGGTCTTCAGAATTATTCCCTTCTGGGTCCGGGATCAATTGGTAGTCTCCGTCAGCGAGAGTGGTCGAGTCTATATGATATGCAAATATTATAATTGAGGAATGTTCATGCTTTTATTTCACAATAAAGTTGCAATCCAACCAATTGAAAAACATAATTTCATAAAGCAGGAAGTTTGAAGTCAAATTTACCATGTGTACTTTGATTCAATTATCAAATGAATTGATTTAATTGAATTAAGTTAACAAGTTTGATTTTTATTTTGAAATCCACAAAGGCTATGGCCTTGAAGTTTTGTGGGTAGGCTTACTTCTAGCAGGTAAGTTTACTATGAATTTTTCATAATTTTCTGAAAATAGACACTAAGGTATTTGAATTAGGTTTAACTTTCAAGTTTAAATTCAAATCCTAGGCAAAACAGTGCTATAAATTCTTGAAAGATTTACTATGAACCATCCAAATACAGCACATCCTATGGTAAAAAGATCTAAGCATGAAAACCTTAGTAGCATGCTTGAATGAATTTAAATTATTTTAAGCTTGATTTGCATAAGTTTAATTTAATTCAAACTAGAGTTCAGTACTATACTTGAAATTTTCACACAAGCTTACTCATAACCTAAACAGACTACACATGAAAAATCACAAACACTAGACCTAGCATGCACAAGTTATGCTCAAGATACCTTTTTGTTAAGTTTTAAAATAACTCAAAAAGTATTTGGTTTCAAACCAAAATCTAGTAACAAAAGTTGTAGAATTTACTTCAAGGATTCAAACAAAACTGGTTTGGCATTTTTCTAAATTTTCTACAAATTTCTACAAATTCCTAAAGATCACTGATTTTTAATTGAGGGGAGGGACTGTGTTTTTGCAGCCAGGCCCTCGGGAAGATTTAAATCAAAGCAATTGGGTCCTTGGCTCGACGGGGAAGAGAAGCCGAGGTATGCTGGCCAAATTCCGGCGATGGAGGTCGGCGGCGGCGAGGGGGAATCGACCAGGAATGTTCAGGGGACTAGGGCGGTCCTAGCTAGGGGTGATGTGCAGGTCAGAGTTGGCCGGAGGGGGTAGAACGGTAGTGAACAGAGGCGACAGCGATGGAGCTCAACCGCGGCGACGGTGTTCCGATGTGATGGCTCACCGGCGGTGGATCAGAGGTGGGGGAATAGCTCCAAGAGAGTATGGCGGTGTGGCAGAACCAACCTGAATTACACCGGCTCAAGTGCGCAAGTCCTCTCTCAAGGGCTCCAATGTACTTCAAACAGTGTAATCCTTTGGCCTGTCGGGTAACATCCCGATAAACCACCGAATGCAGGATCAAACAAGGTACCTCGCACGAAGGCGAGTCCAGAGATACAATTGCCATCACATTTTACATCACAGGCAGGTATATTACATGAGTGTTCAAAAGTATCATAAGTTCCCAACTGATGGAAATTATTACAAAATAGTTTAAGGTTTCAAGTCATGGCAGCGGAGTTTAAAACACGGTCACTGTACACGTCGTCGGTACGGATATCATGCTAGCCCTGACATGATATCACTCGGCAGGATCTGTGTTGGCCAGCGACGGGTCCCACTCCACGGACCAACCATCAGGCAGAGGGTAAGGCCATGGCATAGGCAGAGCAGAGTCGTCAGGGGGATTACCTGAATAAAAAGTCACAATGCAAGACTGAGTATTTTAATACTCAGCAAGGCTTACCTGTAACACCCTAATGTAATTTTCCCTAATTTTTAACGAATTTATTTTGGCTCAAGTAAAATTTCCAGGGTTTTCTCTAATTTTCCTTGCATTTAAAGCAATTTTATAACACAAGAAAATAAAATTTAACATAAGATCAACTTGTTTGTGCATTCATGCTGGAGCATTGTTTTATTTGTGTTGAGTGTATAGGGTTTGAATTCAAATTCTTTTGAATTCAAATAGAATTATTTGAATGGTTTGAGTGTAGAAAAGGAAGAGAAAAAAAAAGAAAGAAGCTAGCCCAGCCCATCTCCCCTCTCTCTCTCGGGCTTCCTCTTCTCTCTCTTTCTTCCTGGCCCAAGTCTTCCCCGAGCCCAGTTCCTACCCCCTCTCCGCGTGGGCCGAGCCGGCCCAGTTTCTTCCCTAGCCCGGCTGTGTCCCTCTCTCTTTTCTCTCGCTGCCAACCGGGCCCCGCCTGTCGGCGCCCCGTCTCCCGCCCGCGCTCAGCCCTCCTCTCCCTTCTCTCTCTGGTTCCTTGGCCCCACTCGTCAGCGCCCCTCTCTCCTCCTTCCTTTCTTCTTCCCTGAGCTCCACTCGGTCCCGAGATCCCCGGCGATCTCCTCTCTCCCGGGCCCGCACGCCAAGGTAGCCCCGCCGCCCTACAAAAGGAGACTCCTGAGCCCCAGAACTCTAACCCTAGCCCTGCGTCGCCCCGAAGACCTCCAGCACCGCCGCCCCCTTTCTTCCTCCGCTCCGATCACCTCGGCCTCACCGTGGTCAGGCCACTCCGCCGCGCCCCAGGCCACCACAACCCCCACAATAGATCCGCCTCGTCGTCTAAGAACCTCCCCGAGCCGGCAAATGAGCTGTGAGCGTCTGCTTCGTCAGGAATCGAGTCGAGCTTGCGCGTCGGTAATGGCCTCCGCCACCTCGATTGCTCGCCGTCGGTGGCTTTCTCTCCCTCTTAACCCTCTGGGCATCTTCTTAGGTCCCACGTGAGTCGGTTTGGAGGAGCCGCTAGCCAGGAGAAGCCCCGCAACGACTCGTCCATGGGAGCCCAACCTTCTTCGCCGCCGGTCATCGTCGACTTCCCCCTTCCGCCGCAGCTCCGGCCTCCACAACCCCTCGGCGAGCTTCGCCTCCTCTCCCTGGTCCTTTTGCACCAGATGTCGTAGTCTTTAGCTACCCGTAGCGCCCAGAACGCCGCTCGTCGGTGTTGTCCGCCGTCCCGAGCCGCCTTCGCCGTCGTTCCACCTAAACCGAGCCCAAGTCCACCTCCGCAAGTGCCCAGCTAGGTTCCCTGTGTCGTGCTGAGCCTCCCGGGCTTGATCTCGTCGTGAATCATCCCCGGGAACGCGTGATTGCGTGTCTCCGGCGAGCCCCCAAGCCGCGCCGCCGCGGCCTTTTCTTCTCCGGTGACCAGTGCCGCCGGTCGCAGCCCCTTTTGAACCTGAGCCGTCCGATCTGTCTTTAGCGGGTGAGATTAGATCGAGCGATCCTTGATCTGGGCCGTAGAGATTAGATCCAGTGGCCCAGAACAGCGCATACCCCTTCAGCCTGTTTCTTTTGCTAAAGAGCCCCTGCCCTTTTGAGGAATCAACCCGCAGTCCACCCGAAGTTCAAAAGTATGTACAGATAGGTCCTGTTTTTATAGTTTAGACCCCTAGGCTCTCTAGATTTAGGTTTTTCAGTCCTTTCTTGGAGGTTTTGCAAGTTAGCCCCTGTGTCTATAGTTTAATTAGGTTTAGGCCCTCAGTTTTTGCATAGAAACCCCCTGGTTTTCCTGTTTCTTACAGAAAAGCCCCTGGACCTTGTTTTAAACCTAGTTTTCGCCTTTTAGCTCCGTTTTAGTTGGCTTTCATGCTCTTGCGATCGTTGTAATGCGTAGAATAATTCTAGGCTGGTTTTGTGTGCTGTTCTATTGTATTGGTGTACTGTTTTCTTATAGTTTGCTATTGTTGTGCATGTGTGTATGTGTGGACCATGCTTGATGATCACGAGTAGACGTCGAGCCTTCGGAGCAGTACCAGGAGCAGCCATCTTCCGAGCAGTTCGAGCAGCAGCCGGGAGAGTACGAGGAAGGCAAGTATAACATGAACATCCTATCACTTTTAAATATAATTTCATACTGCATTTTAATTCTGTATGCCTATAAGGACTTCCTAGCCACCTTTTATCCTTTATAAAAAAATACCCTTGGTTGCATTTTGGTTAGTTGTGCTAGGTGCTGCGCTCTCACATACCTCGGTCCTTTTTAATTAAATTTGATTAATGGTTATATGCAACTTAATTCTGAGAGTGGCCCTCTGTGCTGTGTGCTTGAGTGGCTCACGTCTCCTTAAAAGATGTTTTGTTAGAAACTTGGTTTAGGGGGCCAGCATGGTGCTTAGTGCTTGGTTGGCCACTCTCCATAAGGACCGGTTCATAGAGCGACAACCTGGGACAACCGCGCAACCACAAGACTGGAATGGGACGGTCTTGACTTACTAATTAGGTCGTGTTGGTTCGGGAGTAACTTACCTGCGTGGGCAAGAGGGGTGGTAAGCTTCAATGGTCCCTGCTCCTCCGGCTTGGTCTGTGCTGTGTGCATGTACCCCCGAAGGTGGGCCCCATCGTCGCTGATCCAGAAACCTTAGCGGTTACACCTTACCAACGTGTCCTTTGTAACGGTCTCATAGTGTGCTTGCTAGCCATCTCACCTAGGGAAGTTGTGGGTAAAGTTGTGCGACCTCTCGAGAGTGTAAAACTGATATATCAGCTGTGCTCACAGTCATGAGCGACCCAGACCCTCCGTCTTATTAGTGGGGTTATCATGGTGGTTTGGTTGGTTTTCATTAGTTCTTAATTAATATTGATTAATTTATTATGCAATATGGGTTTATGGTAATTCATCCACTTGTAGTAATTAGCTTTAATAAAATTTTGCCAAGACTAAAAGCTACTGCAGTTGAGTCAGCTAACCTTAGAGCCTCATAGTTTGTGTTATACTTGTTGAGTACTAGTTTTTACTCACACTTGCATCTCTACTCTTCTGGTCTATTTCGGATATCTTCGACTGCTGCTCAGTGCCCGGCAACGTGGAGGATTACGTCAGCAGCTTCGACGACTTCTAGGCGTTTGTCTCCCAGTTGATGTCCCTGTGGCGCCCAGCTCTACATGTATCTCTTTTACGCTTCTGCAACTCTTGAACCGATTCTTGATTCGGTTGTACTAAAAGACTTCATTTACGATTTATATTATTGATTTACGTGATATGTGTTATGATATCTTGATGATTCTGTTGTATATATGCGTGACTTGATCCTGGCGCATATATGATTGCTCAATTTATATCCTTTATAAATCGGGTGTGACATTACCCGCTCATGGTATACTTAGCCATGTAACTAGACTTATGAAGGCTTTTTGGGTTATGCGTAAAGTTTTCAGCTGAAAAGCAACAAAGAGTAGATCCTTAATTTTCAAATTTTAGCTTTCAAGTTCTATGTGATTAATCATTCTAGATAAGCACCTATAACTATTCAAGCATGGTAGAATCTTTAGCCAAACATCATCTTTAATGACCATAAAGTTGCTCTTGTTACTCTATGTGGCAAAGGGATCAAGCAGTCTCAATCTCCGCGAGAAACGGACGATTCCTGAATCGAATTTCAGCCTTGCAAGGGTAAACCTAACTCACACGGTTGGAACATCCAACGATTGTTCCGAAGCAACCATTTGCCTTTCATTCCAACTCGTGGATCAGAGCCACCACAAGCGACTGCAGGACCATATGCACATCTAATGTGCAGGACGTCCGCCTGTAGAGCGACTACACGGCCGTACTTCTGGTTGCCCGGCAACACGTATTCCCACACGTCGAAGCAAGTAACAGAAAAACCAAATACGAGTGGTGGGAGGTATGTCCACTCCTCGGACCGATTGGTTACTAGGTTTACCGCTTACCATATTTCGTGGCATGTGGCTACTTTCAAACGCTTAAGCACCACTACCACACACTGCGACCTTAACCAAATTTACCAACACAGACGGGGTATCATCTCAATCTTGATACATCACATAAATCCCGTCCGCCATCCTTATAGTGATTACAGGAATGTAAACATTGCAACCCCTATATCGCGCGAGTGACAGGAAATCACCCGACTTCTACCGGTCCTATTAGCATAGCGGCTATTCGAACTCAAGTGCTAATATTCAATATATTGGTTTCTAGGAAAATGCAACTAGGGTTTCTCATACAATTCCTAAGAACTTAATGCATTGATAGTTATAAATAAATATAGATTGTAGTGTAAATAAAGTAAGGGTTATGTCTGGGGCTTGCCTTCTTGAGTGGGGTTGGGGGTAGGAGTGTCAAAGTTTTCCAAACTTTGGTTCGGAGCTTCAGTTAGATTTCCGACGTCGTTCCCGGGGTCTTCAGAAATTTCCACTCCTGATTCTAGGATCAGCTCGCAGTCTCCATCGACGAGAGTCATTGAGTCTATATGATATGCAAAGATGTAGTTTAACAGATGTATATACATTTATTTCATTTCACAATAAAGTTGCAATCTAACGAAAGCATAACTCACCCATCAAACATCTCATTTACCCTTTTTACTGGGCAGTTATTTATCGGGTATAAAATAACTTACTTAGTTACACTAGACAACATGTACGAAATAAACTACTACAGTACTGGGGTTGAAATTTTTATTAATTATAGATTAATCTATGTCCAAGTCATTGTAAATTTATCAAAATTTTATTTCTATAGAAATTGAGCTACAAGGACAATTAGCAATAGTGCTAACTTATTAGGCATTATTTATATCTATACATACATGTAAAATTTTATTCTAGATTTTTTTTCACAGATTACACTATTCAAGTCCAACATTTCAAAATAATTTTCATGATTTTTGCACATTTAGAACTACATATATTAAATACATTAGATCAAATAGGCTTTATCCATGATTAAGCTCACATAATATGAAAATATTATATAAATAGTAGGTTAATTATTTTTCTTTAAATACTACATGTCAAAGCAAAACTAACACACTTGGTTTTACATTTTTACCATTTTTCTTCTATTTACTAAGCATTTTTATAGACCCCAACTGACTAAACTTAATATTTAAATTAGAGTACAAACTATTCAGAAATTGAAAGTCAACCTATAAGGAAAGTTGTAGAGCTTAGAATAAGGAATCCAACAAATTTTAGTTTGCATTTTTATGATTTTTTATTGAATTGCTATAGAATTTTAAAATCTGCAGCACAAATAACAAAGGGGTCCCTGTATGGCATTCATCTGAGTCACGAGTTTCACAGACAGCCCCCTGGACTTTTGATTCTTCCAACCCGTGGTCCTCGGCCGTGGTCAGAGAGGGGCATGGGGGTTGACCGGCGAAATACGGCAACGGCGATCGCCGGCGGCGAGGGGAAAGGGGCGTGGAAGCATCACCACATCGGTGCGCACCTAGGGGCGGTCGGGATCGGGTCGGGGTGGCCTGTAGCGGCGGCGCGACGAGAGCAGTGCAGCCGGCGGCGGGGATGAACGGCAGGAGTGGTGCTCCGGTGGTCGGAGACGGCGAAGAAGAGGTCAGGATGCTTCTAGGCAGTGTGAGGAAGCTCGGTGTGGGGCCAATTGGGGTCGAAAAGGGCCGGAGAGGGGTGTTCCACGGTGAGCAGAAAGCGGCGGCGGGTGGAGATCGCCGGCACACGTCGGGAAGCCTGTGTGGTACGCAAAGGGACCAATTGAGGGGTCGTAGAGCTTCACGGGGTCGAAAGGAAACTGGCTGAGGGGTTGTCGTGGTGCGGGGATGGCTGAGGTGAGTTGTCCACGGCGAGCAGGAGCCGACGGCGGACGGCGGTCGTCGGCAACGGTGCTCTGGCCGAAATTGGAGAGCTACTGGGGGCTGGGGAGCTCGAGCAGAGGTTGGAGAAGCTTGCTAGGGGGTCGGTGAGAACAATGGGCGGTCGACAGTGGCTGCCCACGACGACCCGTAGTTCACCGGAGGGAAAGAGCGGGCGGCGGAGGCGATCAGGGCTTGGGGTGTGCACGACAAGGGGAAAGGAGGTGCAAACGGGTTCAGTGTGGTCTCCTGGTTCTATTGGGCAGAAGAGGGGAGGAGAAGAAGTAGGCACGAGCACAGAACGTGGCGGCGATGATGTGGCAGCCGGCGGACTGCTCGGGAGGTCGTGGCGCTCGCGGAGGAGGGCAGCAGGGAAGGGCTAGAGCGGCAGGCGACGTCCAGGCGACACGTGGGGAAGGCGGCAGCAGGAGGTGGAGCGGCGGCGGCCTGCACAACGGTGATGGCGAGGTGCTCTGCACCGGCGGCAGAGAAGGCAGGTGGGGAAGAGGAGTGCCAGAGGAAGAAGAAGAAAGTGGGGTCCGGGGGCCTGTTTGGAAATTTCAAAAATCTCAGGGACCTCTCGGTAAAGTAAAATTTTCCATTGATCTAAAAGTCTAATGAGGAAATGCCCAAAATAAAAGTTGTATAGTTTTTCAAGCCCTACAACATTGCTTTAAGGTTCAAGTTCAAAAAGCCAAAGTATGCAGCTTTACATTTTAAATTTTGAACAAAAGTAGAATTTGAATAGGTTTTGTCCTTACTGAGGTAGATTTCCTGTAATTTTGGACACATTTGCAAGTTTTCATGCAATGTCATGATGACTTGTATTCTTACTTTTTGGCCCTAAGTAAACTTTGAAAGTTACTTTTATACTTCAATAATTTTGCATAAAAGGACCCATGTTTTTGCATTAATCACATCTAGGTCCTTATTTTTACATAAAGACCCAATTTTCCTAGAATTTAACATATCCATTGCACTTTCTTTCCTATGGTGATATAAATTTGACACCTAGTGTCATATTTTTCCTAGGTTTTGATGCTACCTCCCATTTTTACCCAATTAGCACTCAAGGACCCATATTTTTCAAAATTACATAAATACCCTTTTTCCCTTTGCACTTCAATTTGAACACATATAAATAAGATCGCACATACACACTTAACACTAAGATCTAGTGTTTAAAATTCTAAATACCTGAATGTTACAAGCGGTTCAATTAATCACCTTGGCGAGAGCTGCGACGGCCGGAGGGATGGGTTCCCACGGCGACCCGGATCGGCGGCGAAGGGGGAGCTCGTCAGCGAGGTGGATGCGGTGCTTAAGGGTGGCGATGGAGGGGCTGGTGAGTTTCACGAGATCACAACGAAGCTACTAGAGGTGACAGCGTGGCTTGAGAAGGAGCGCGGCGGTAGTCCGGTGGAAGAAGAAGTCGAGAAAGCGGATTGCAGCCGTGCGAGCGGATATAAGTAGTCGAAGGGAAGCTCCTGGTCATGCTGTGGGGTTAAGAAGTGGCACGGCGCGTAGTAGCTGCTGCTGGCGGTCGGCGGCGCATCGTGGCGGCCGGGCGGAGCTCGGGCAGAGGCGGGGCGGCGTGGCGCGCGCGGAACTGAACCAGAAGAGGGAAGCTAGGGCGGCGGAGGGCTTCGAGATGACGCGTGGATGCTACCCGAGTAAACAATGGTGCCGGCGGAGCTGCAGCAGCGATGAGCGACGGCGGCGATGGCAAGGAGCTGCTGGCGGCTCGGGCGGCGGCGTGGCGCGCTCGGGGAGGGCCAGCAGGAGGAGCTAAGGCGGTGGGCGAGCTCGGGGGCGACGCGTGGAGCGGCGCTGGAGCAGTGGTCGGCCTCAGGTGGCGCGGCAACGGCAGCGGGCGGCGGCGCTGTCGCGCGGCAGAGGAGGCAGAGGAGGAAGAAGAAGGGGGGTGTCAGGGGCTAATTTGCTGTTTCTAAAAATTCTAGGGACCTCACTGTAAACCAAAATTTCCCACTAATCTAAAGTTCAGATGAGAAAATGGTCAAAATAAAAGTTGTAGATCTTTTCAAACCCTATAACTTTTATTTAGGGTTCCCATTTAAAAACTTGAAGGATAGAGCTTTATTTACAAACTTTAGACTCAATTTAAACTTTTCAAAGTTTTTGTCCTTAGTTAAGTAAATTCCATATACTTTTGGACTGAATTGCAAGTTTAGGTAATGTAATGATGACTAACACTTTTACACTTTGAACCCTAGTCAAAATTGGAAGTTACATGTGTAATTCAAATATTTTGCATAAAAGGACTCCTACGTTTGCAAAATTACACATAAGTCCTTATATTCACTCTTTCACACAATTGCACACAATTCAATATACACATTACACATTCCTTCCTAGTGTTTTAAAATTTTGACACCTAGTGTGTCACAGCTTCGCTCCCAGGACAAAGCATTTACTAGTTTCCGACTAGTTTTACACGTGTTCGACTACTTCAATGACACGTCTCGCCTACAAATCTAGTCAGAATCGACTCCGACCAGACGGCTTCATCGGCTGTTCAAGATCTAGCGTCAACTTGGCCGATGCCTAGCCTTGGGGGCTGGTGCCACCAACTACTAGGCATATACTATGCAACTCATTTAGTTCCCAGGCTCGTGGTCTGGATGTGATAGGGCACTCAGCGTGCTTTCAGCGATAGCTTTATCTTTAAGGCTGGATGCTATAAAACTACTCGGAAGATCGCAATTCAAGAGGCTTTTGAAGATTTATCTCGGGAAGATAATCGTTTAACCATTATTTCTGGGATTCTATTCCGAAATAAGGGGTTTTTAAAATTTTTAACCCAGAGGTATTATCTAGCCATTGACCTAGGGAACAAGATTTGATTTGAGCGATAATTTAGGGCAGTTTTTGGAGAAGTTATTTGTTTAACCATTTCTTCAGGGAATTCATCCCAAAAAAGCGGATTTCGAATTTCTGAACAAATTTGCCCATCTTAACCATCAAATTGTTACCGTCATATATTGCATGCCACGATTATTTTGGATCCTTTATTCCAAACCTTGGCGATTGGATTCAAGGCTCGGAGGCTGCGGGACACGTGTCATCAGCGACTTATTTTTCGAATCTTTTGGAAGATAAGGAAAGAAGATTTAAGATTAAATTGACCCTTTGCCTAATTCTACGAGTGAACCTAAGTCTCAGGGGCTACTCCATATAGAGTGCGAGTTTAATCACACCCCATATAAAAAAGAAGACTTGACAACTACTCGACTACGATGCCTGCAGTACTCGACTACGAAGAGCTCGGGGGCTTGTCAGACCCAGACCCACGGGACTGCGCACATAGCATACTTTTCCTAGGATAAGGGATGGGACATGGCACACAACCTACAATTGTTGAAACTACTCGTAGCATAGTAGAACTACTCATATAGTAGTAAAACTAGTTGGAGATGATAGGAAACTATCCATAAAGTACTTGGGTAGGACTCCTCGGCTTGTATCCGACTAGGACTTCCATGTAACCATGTCCCCCCAGACTATATAAGGGCAGACAGAGACCACCTCCACCTAAAGCAATACAAACCATACAGGACGTAGAGTATTATGCTCTTGGTGGCCTGAACCTGTCTAAACCTTGTGTTCCTTGCACCCTCGATTTTCTGATCTCGGTGATACCCTACCTACAAACTCACCACCTCAGGGGTTTCACTCGGTCGGTGTGGCGGTAAAACACTGACACCAGGTGGTTTTACTCACTTGTGGGTAGCCATCGACAAGTTCACGAAGTGGATCGAGTACAAGACAATTACAAAGCTCTTTGTAGATCGAGTGGTCAGCTTCATCTGCGACATCTTGCACCGATTCAGCTTCCCCAACACTTTCATCATGGATCTGGGATCCAAGTTCCACTCGCATCAGTTTTGGGATTTCTGCGAGTGTAGTGCCATCATGGTTAAGTATGTTTCAGTGGCTCACCTTCGGGCCAACAGTTAGGTTAAGTGCACCAACGGCATGATCCTGGATGGTCTGAAGAAAAGACTCTACGACGAGAACAGTAAAAAGGGTGGCAAATGGATGAATGAGATCTCATCAGTAGTCTGGGGGCTTCGCACACAACCAAGCAAGGCCACAGGACAGTCACCTTTCTTTCTCGTCTACGGGTCCGAAGCAATACTACTGGCTAATTTCATGTGGCAATCTCCTCGACTGGAGATGTACGAAGAAGGCGAGGCTGATGATGTAGGATATCTCGAACTTGACTCTGCAGAAGAAGTCAGATGCAATTTTTGCTTCAGTCGGCCCGCTACTTACAAGGAGTCTGTCGTTACCATGACCGGAACATTCAAGAAAGATCTTTCAACATTGGAGATTTGGTCCTTCACCGCATCCAAGATGAAATCAGGCTGCTCAAGCTTAATTTGTGATGGGAGGGACCCTTCATCGTGCTCAAGGTTATAGGATCAGGGTCGAATCGCTTACAGTACCCTAATGGCCAGAAGGCCCCAAACTCTTGGAATATCGAGCACCTATGCCGTTTTCACCCTTATCTAACTTGCATCCCAAGTTGTCTGCTGTAGTGTAGCATAGTTTACTGAAGGGGCCTTGCTCCCATACTCCAGTAACACTCTGTTTACAAGTTCTCCACTAGTATTATGAGTAGTTTACTGAAGGGGCCTCGCTCCCATACTTTTAGTAACACTCCGTTTACTAGTTCTCGACTAGTATTATGAGTAGTTTACTAGAAGGGGCCTCGCTCCCATACTTCTAGTAATACTCTGTTTACTAGTTCTTGACTAGTACTACGCGTAGTTTGCTGAAGGGGCCTTGCTCCCATACTCCAGTAACACTCCGTTTACTAGTTCTCGACTAGTATTACGAGTAGTTTACTGAAGGGCCCTTGCTCCCATACTTCCAGTAACACTCTGTTTACTACTTCTCGGCTAGTATTATGAGTAGTTTACTGAAGGGCCCTTGCTCCCATACTTCGACTAACACTCTGTTTACTAGTTCTCGACTAGTATTACGAGTGGTTTATTGAAGGGGCCTTACTCCCATAGTTTGAGTAACACTCTGTTTACTAGTTCTCGACTAGTACTACGCGTAGTTTACTGAAGGGGCCTTGCTCCCATACTTCCAGTAACACTCCGTTTACTAGTTCTCAACTAGTACTACGCGTAGTTTACTGAAAGAGCCTCGCTCCCATACTTCCAGTAACACTACGTTTACTAGTTCTCGACTCATACTATGAGTAGTTTACTGAAGGAGCCTCGCTCTCATACTTCCAATATCACTCCGTTTACTAGTTCTCGACTAGTACTACACATAGTTTACTGAAGAGGTCTTGCTCCCACGGTTCCAGTAACACTCCGTTTACTAGTTCTCGACGCATTTACTGAAGCGGCATCGCTCCCATACTTACAGTAAAACTCGTTTACTTGTTCTCGACTAGTACTACGCATAGTTTACTGAAGGGGCATCGCTCCCATACTACGAGTAACACTCTGTTTACTAGTTCTTGACTAGTACTATGCATAGTGTACTGAAGGGGCCTTGCTCCCATAGTTCGAGTATGTGGCAGAACCAATCTGAATTACACCGGTTCAAGTGCATCGATCCTTTCTCGGAAGTCGGTAACGGCTCGATTGCACTTCAAACGGTATAATCCCATGGTCTGTCGGGTAGAGTCCCGATAAAACCACCTAACTCAGGATCAAAACAAGGTACCTCGCATGAAGGCGAGTCCAGAGATACAAATGCCAACCATTTTTACATCACAGATATAATATTACATGGTATACATCCATAGTATAAAAACCTAACTAGTTCGAATTTATACAAGACTTTTTCAAAGTTATAGTATCTGCAGTGGAAAATAAATGCGACTCTACAGGTGTCGCACAATGGATGTTTGAGCTAAGCCCATGCTCAACATCACTCGGAGGGACCTAAGTTGGCCAGGGACGAATCCCACTCCACAGACCAACCATCGGGAAGAGCATAGGGCCATGGCACAAGCAGAGTACAGTCCTCAGGGGATTACCTGGAACAAAAGTCACAATGCAAGGCTGAGTATGCTAATACTCAGCAAGGCTTACCCGTTTCATGGTATACTTAGCCATGTAACTACACTATGAAGGCTTTAAATGGTTCTGGGTTTAGTTTTCAGCCGAAGAGCAACAAAGAGTAGATCCTTACTTTCAAATTTTAGCTTTTAGATTCTAGTTGATTATCCATTCTAGGTAAGCAACTATAACTATTCAAGCATGGTAGAATCTTTTAAACAAACATCATCTTTGATAACCATAAGGTTGCTCTTGTTACTCTATGTGGCAAAGGGATCAAGCAGTCTCAATCTCCGCGAGAAACGGACGATTCTGAATCGAATTTCACCCTTGCAAGGTAAACCTAACTCACACGCTTGGAACATTCAACGATTATTCCGAAGCAACCGTTTGCCTTTCATTCCGGGTCGTGGATCAGATCCACCACAAGGGACTACAGGAACATACGCACATCCAATGTGCAGGACGTACATCTACAGCGCTACTGTATGACCGTACTCCTGGTTGCCCTGCAACACTTATTCCCACACATCGAAGCGAGTAACCGGAAAAACCAAATACGAGTGGTGGGAGGTATGTCCACTTGCCGGGCCCATTGGTTACTAGGCTTACCGCTTACCATATTTCACAGCATGTGGCTAGTACTTTCAAACGCTTAACCACCGCTACCACACACTGCGACCTTAGCCAAATTCATTAACACAGACGAGGCATCATCTCAACCATGATACTTCACATAAATCCCGTCCGTCATCCTTATAGTGATTACGGAATGTAAACACTACAATTCCTATAAAGCTCGCGAGTGACAGGCAATCACTCGACTTCTACCGGTCCTATTAGCATAGCAGCTATTCGGACTCAAGTTCTAGTATTCAGTACATCGGTTCCTAGGAATATGCAACTAGGGTTTCCAGACAACTCCTAAGAACTTAATGCACAAGTATATATATAAATGTAGATTGCAGTGTAAATAAAGTAGCGGGTTTATGTCCGGGGCTTGCCTTCGCTGGCGGGGCTGGGGTCAGTTAAGTTATTATCTTCCGAATCTTAGTTTGGGGCTTTAGAGAATTCCTCGACAAAAGTCCCGGGGTCTTCAGAATAACCTCCTTCTGGTTCCGGGATCAGTTCGTAGTCTCCGTTGGCGAGAGTGGTTGAGTCTATATGGTATGCAAAGATGTGGTTCAATGGATGCATATACTTTCATTTCACTTCACGATAAAGATGCAATCCAATGAAAACATAGTTCACTCATCGTACATATCATGCACTTTTCTACTGGGCAGTCATTTATCGAGTATAAACTAACGGCAGCGACTGCTATGCAAACACAGCATAAATGCAATCATGCAATCATCTAATCACCGCCATCAGATCTCAGTCCAACGTCATTAGGCTGTTTTGCAGATGAACCCTCCCACCATCCGAACTGATCTGCAAACCGTATTGGCCCAGAGCTGATCGGGGGCCTTCACGAGCCGAGCCGATCCCATCGATCCGATCCGAACTAGCAGCAGCGATCCCTCCGTTCGCAGGCCGCTGCTCCCTCCGTTCGATGCGAGGGCGCCCAGGCCGCCGCCCAGGCCGCCGCCACTCCAGGGCCTGAAGCCGCATCCCTCCGTTCGCAGGCCGCCGCTCCCGACGTCCTCAGGCCGCCGCTCCCGAAGCTAGCGCCATCCATCTGCGCGTTCAATCTTCGTTGCTCCGCAGTCCGCCGCTCGACCACTGGCCGCTTCATATCTCCGCAACAAGCTTGGACTGCGCCAGCGCGAGATCAAACGTACTGAAGGAGTGAGGAGCCAGCGTGACCTGCATCTGCTCTGCGGCATTGCTCAGCTCGCTCTTCACCGGCGCAACCTGCACAATAGTTACAAACAGGCTTTGGATTCAGATGGGCCATAGGACAGCCGAAAATAGAGCGCAAACATGCATCGAGACATATGGTCATTTTCAGACAAAAGCAAGCGAAAGCAAGGGGCAAAAATTACCTTGTTTTGGTTACTGAAAGAATTTTCATCCATAACATTCCCGGATGTGAGAACAGTGATGGTTGATCCCAGAGCATTAACACTAGCCTGAAGTCCAGTTGTGGAGATTGTGAGGCTAACAGCATCCGACCCAAAGTTTACAACCTGGACAAAAGCTTGAGATCACGTGTTTGTAATCCTACTCTTAGGAAGCTATTCTCTGAATCTTGCCACGTAATTGCAGATGCTGCCAGAGAACCAGAGTAGCTGGAACTGATTGTGATTGGATGAAGCATAGCACTAGAGTAGCTGGAACTATCAAAATACTCTGAATTAACTATCAAAGTGAATCATGAAGGCAATGTGACAGCCATGAAGGCAATGTGCAAGCACCAGATGTCTATTTGAAAAGAAAATAATTGAAAGTATATATTAGTCCACTACTCTTGAAAAGAAAATTACAATGTTTTAAGAACTCATGGTGGGGCTGCATCTTTATTTGGGCAATTGCGCCTATCGTGTCCAACACCTTTCCATGATGTGCATTTACGCGGACCTGAACTTTGAGTCCTTTTGTGTTTATCAGCATGGCCTACTATTCTCTTACACCTCCCCTTCGAACGAATGTCACTGGGTGGATGTACTTGTACATTTTCCGGAATGGACATCCCAATAAAACTTTCTTGTTCCTCCTGTCTTGCACGAGATGTAGGCTCAAATAATAAGGAGAGCCTCTCCAAATTCTGTATAAGAATGTCCAGACCTTCCTCAGAAGTCTTGGCCATTTGAAAAATATCTTCAAATTTGTTATGGGCAGCTGCCATCTTTCTTCTCGTACTATCTTCCATGGACGTAATGGACTTCTCAATTAATAAATTTCCTTCACTATCAAATGCTGCTTCTCTGAAAGTTAGTTCATGTGAGGATGTTAGTTTATAAGAAATGTTTGTGACGCTACAAAAGTACATGATTTATATTAGTAGAAGGTACCTTTTGCAATTTTTGGTCCATCTCTTGGTGATGTAGTGCATGGGTAGTTCACTTATCCTTGCAGATCTTAGCATCCGTATAATATGGCGACATGGTATTCCTATGGACTCGAATAACATGAATGAACACTTATGTACCTGATCGGCATTAACGAAAATCACCTCTCTTGGTCTGTTGGAGTTGTCGACCACTCTAATAATTGTTCTATCCTCCATTTCAGTTGTGGTCTGTACATCACAGTGCTCTCTTGCTGCTAGCAACTCATCCTGAAATCTTCTAAAAACCTCATGTGTGAAAACGGCACCGCCATGTCTCTCTAATTCCCACGATGTCAAAAGCTTTGGGTTGGTATGCATAGAAGTGTTATCATCAATCAATTCATCCTGCCTCTGACATTTTAATGCTGTATCAAACCTTATCCAAAATTCTACAAGTGCAAGCTTGCGACCAATAAAGCGACTGAAAAACGAATTAGCACTTTCTGATCTAGAGGTTGTTCGGAGTATACCTCCAAGCCATATTTCTCTGAAGTATGCAGGTATCCATGATTTGCGGATTTTATACCTTCCAACTAACCATTCATTGTTCTCAAAGTGATACTTTGCAATCCATGCTTGCCATCTGCTCTCAAACTCTTCTATAGTTTCTGAACCCCATACACATAAGTTGATCATCTTCCTAAACTCATCATCTTTCAGAAGGTTGGCATCAATTTTCTCAGGCAACTTTTTCATAATGTGCCACATGCACAACCTGTGTATAGTGTCAGGAAGAATGATGGCAATGGCAGCCTTGATGCTAGCATCCTCATCTGTTACAATAAATGATGGAGCCTTCCCTCCCATAGCTCGAAGAAAGGTGTTAAACAACCATACATAGCTCTCAATCTTCTCATCAGCTAAGAAGGCAGCCCCAAAGAAAATGGAACGCATATGATGATTGACCCCAGTAAAAGGAGCGAATTTCATGTCATACTGGTTTGTGCTGTAGGTAGTATCAAAAGACAACACATCACCAAAATGGACATAATTCTTCCTACTAGTTGTATCAGCCCAAAACACTCGAAACAACCGACCATCCTTTACCTCATATTCAAAGAAGAAATTGTGGTCCAACTTGTTAAGTGTATGTAAATTCTCAATAAACATCTGAGCGTCTGCGTCCTTTATTTTATGTCTGAAATCGCTGTAGTAGTTCTGCAAATCCTTTTTTGTGCATCCAACATACTCAAAACCCCCTGCACCAATCTGAAGTAACCTGAATGCTTGTGATGTTCCTATGCTAGCCTTGTGACAATTGAAAAGAGTAGTTTTTGCCTTCTCATTGACAGAACGGTTGGATCGAAGGAGATGACGTTTGCTAGGTGTCACAAAGGCATGGTTATGTTCCTCGTATAGTGCTGCAATGACATACTTACCTTCAAGAGTGCGTTTAACATAAATATAAGCTGGACATCCACATCTCGACTCCCTACTTCTGCGACCCTTTGATGATGAACCACTAGCGCCTTCTTCTTTTTCTCTTTTATACCCTTCTCTTGCACACAAGAACCGCTTCCAGATAACCACTCCATTAGCATCTAATTTCTGTTGACCTATACGAACAGAGAAAGCAAGACTATGTGCATATTCCATGTAAAATTTATGAGCCGCTTCCATGTCATCAAACAACATCCCTTTCTGAAAAATGCAGCATATTAGCCTTTAAGCATTTGAACAAATTTGTAATGAATGATTTTCTGGATACAAATATGTCACCTCAAGAACATGTTGTTTTTTCTTCATTGGTGTTCTAAATGCATCATTCATTTTGACAGTAGTCTCGTTATCTAATGGAAGACACGACGTCAAATTAGATCAGCTTATACACATATACGCATATGTAAAAAACTTGTTCATCCAAGCCAACAATTACCTTCACACAAGAAGTTCTCTTCGCGAACAGGCGATGATTCACTGTTAAAATCAGCATTCACGAGTCCCAGTGCATCTACCTCTTCTATGGAGATCATGTTGTGATGCATGGAAAGAGACACGTCAACATGGTTGACCTCCTGAATGTTCGTCTGTTCAACAACGACGGTGGCGACCTCCTGACCTCGTTGATCATCGAGTTCCATGGGATCATCGAGAGCCATCTTCCTTGTAAAACCAAGTTAACATGCACATACGACGGCCATTTATAAAAAAAATCAGTTCAAGCCATCCCACACGTGACTTCTCGCAGTGAAATAAGAACGCCAATAACGAGGACGCGGTGTGCGTGCGTACCTCTGTACGTGGGCGTGAAAGGAGATGACGTTGAACGGCGTTGAACCAGGCCAGCTACGAACCCAAGGGCGGCCAGCGGTCGAGCGGCGGACTGCCTTGGAGCGCCTGTTTGTAACTATTGTGCAGGTTGCTTTGAAGCTCGAGCTGAGCAATGCCGCACAGCAGATGCAGGTCACGCTAGCTCCTCACTCCTTCGGTACGTTGGATCTCGCAGGGGACGGAAGGAAATTTGACCTGCCGCCTTTCTTCTTGGGCGCAAATTCAAAGGAACTTTCAACGAGGAACACGACGAGTCCACGAGTCACGCATACACGGAACCCGCCGGGAATTAATGCGGCCGCCGGGAATAAAGTCGGAGGGGGAGGAGGAGAGGGCCTGACGTGGTGCCGCGGCTTGGCTTGCAACACCGGTGTCGCTGCCTTGGAGCAACGAAGATCGAACGCGCAGATGGATGGCGCTAGCTTCGGGAGCGGCGGCCTGCGGACGTCGGGAGCGGCGGCCTGCGAACGGAGGGATGCGGCTTCAAGCCCTGGAGCGGCGGCGGCCTGGGTGCCCGCGCATCGAACGGAGGGAGCGGCGGCCTGCGAACGGAGGGATCGCTGCTGCTAGTTCGGATCGGATCGATGGGATCGGCTCGGCTCGTGAAGGCCCCCGATCGGCTCTGGGCCAATACGGTTTGCAGATCAGTCCGGATGGTGGGAGGGTTCATCTGCAAAACAGCCTAATGACGTTGGATTGAGATCTGATGGCGGTGATTAGATGATTGCATGATTGCATTTATGCTGTGTTTGCATAGCAGTCGCTGCCTAAACTAACTTAGTTAACTACACTAAACAACATGTTTAAATGGAGTGAATTTTACAGAGCAATGTATTTCAAAATTGAAGCTACCAAATTAGCTGAGCATTACTTTACCCTAATTACACTTACTGTAAAGTTATCTAATTTCTATTTCTATAGAAATAGTGCTACAAAAATAATCAAATATAACACTACTATATCAAGTTCTATTTATCCTGGCTGTTCTACACATGATCATAAATTGAAAATTTGTGGACATGCCACATTACTCAAAGGCATCATTCTAATTTATTTTCATAATTTTTCATGAACTAGAACTATTGTTCATGGGTTTCCTTCAAATCTAAGCTTAAATTCATTACTGAAGCTACACTAGGGTTCTGACTCTCAAACTTTTATCTTGGATTATACATGCTGAAGCAAAGCTAAGGTAAAATTTTCAGCTATAAACATTAAGAGATGCATCTGGAATGAAATCATGAAACTTTTATCAACATAAAGCAAAGTTATCTAAACATCATAGCTAGAGGGCTGTGCTGAGCCTCCAAAATTTACACAGCTCTACTTATGGCACACACATCTTATGTTTCAAATTTGAGCCTTAGCATTGCTATGGATCAAAAGATCTAATTAAAGTACCCATTATCTACTATTTAAATCACAGCACAAAATACACATATTCATCTCATGATCATAATACAAAAGTTGTAGTGTTTAACACAAAGATTCAAACCCAACTGGTTTGACATTTTTCTGAATTTTCTACAAATTTCTAAAAATTTCTAAAGATCACTGATTTTGAAATGAGGGGAGGGACTGGAATCTTGCAGCTAGGCCCTCGGAAAGATTTAAAACAATGCAATTGGGTCCTTGGTTCCTAGGAACAGAGAGGCTGAAACTTGCCGGTCAAATTCCAGCGACGGTGATGTTCCGGTGATCAACGTCGGTGATGGTCCTGCGCACAAGCACCAGTGAGCCACGGGTGATGTACTGCTGTATTCACTTGAGGTTATAAGCTACGGAAAAAAAAGATGACCAGCGGCGACCGTGACAATGGCGGAAGAGAAGCTCACCCGCGATCGTCGAGGCAGCTAAATTGGAGCTCAAGGAAGTCAATTGAAGGGTGGGTAAGCTTCACAGGATCAAGGCGAAGCTATTACGGGGGCTGTTGTGGTCTGAGAATGAGCGGGGCGAGCTGACGACGGCGCGGTGGTCGGTGGCAGAAGGTGGGCGCGGCGGTGATCCAGTGGGGAAGAAGTCGAGCAAAGCGAACGACGGTCGTGCGAACGGTTATAAGTAGTCGAAGTGAGTTTCTGGGCATGCTGTGGAACTTAGGAAGAGGCGCGGTGTCACACCCGGTTTTTAAAGACAAAACCGAATGCATAACTATATGTATGCCAGGATCAAGTTCCATACATATAGTGACTTCATTAGTGAAGAATCAGCAACAGTATCACGAAAAGAGAATTAAAAGACTATAAAGATTATCAGAGTTATACAGCTTATCCTGGAAACGAAGACTCCACACTTCACAGGCAATCGACCGGGGGTTGCGCAAGCCTAGAGCTCAGCATCATCTTCAAAAGACTTCACATCACTTTCTCCTCTGAGCAGCAATTATAACAAGCGTGAGTACACTTATGGTTGGTACTCAGCAAGTGTTGGGAATTATATGACATGAAGGCCAAAATCAAGGAAAGGCTCACTGGCTTACTGCGATAAGCAATTTTAGTTGGTCAAATTTTATTAGCACCTGATTACTAAGGTATAAGTTCATACCAAAACCCACATTAAAAGAAATAGAAGAGATACAGCATAAGCATAACCACAACCATAAACATGGTCCACGATAACCATAACCATAGCCATGGTCCATGATTTAATTCATCTTCAAGTTCAATTATCATGTGAGGGTCCAAGCCGCTCTTAACCGTGAGCACGGCTGATATATCAGTTTTCACTCTGCAGAGGTTGTACACTTTACCCACAATTCGTGTCTCCCGATTTGCCCGAGGTAGCTAGCCTCTTAAACACTTCCGAGGTGAGTGGCAAGGGATTCACTACGAGGCCTTTACAAAGATTCCCTAACTTATGATAATCCGCAAAGGTTTCAAGCCAAAGCGGTCATAACCCTCCCTAATGAGGAAATACCTTAGCCAAGGACCACATAGCCATGTGCCTCAAAAGGACCGAGCTATACCCCGTCGATGCAAACCCTCTTGCCCTTTCGGTAAGATCATCATAAGCTAGAGTCTCTAATTAATCAGCCAAGACCAGAGCTATATAGTATTGTGGTTGCACTATTTTCTTGGGTGGTTCTCCATGTTCCGATTAAACATATAATCTTGTGATTAACATCACCAAGAGCATGAACATGGATAAAACAAGATGTAACATCATCATTGTTGCCATCATGATTATATATTATTCCCAAACCATAACCAGTTGAAGCAACTAAGCAATAGCTACCCAACAATAAAGATAAAACCCAGGTTGACAAGGAATGATCATAAAGACTAGGCATATCCTTAATTAGGATCCATCAAAATTAGGACACATGCATGCATATAAAGAAAATGTTGTATTTATTGTGATTATTAGGACAAAAGTATGATCAAGGAAACACTTGCCTTTCTTTTAGAGAATAGCTGCTCAGAGTCTTCAATTCTTGTTCTTGAAACTCTATATCTTCAAAGCTCTTGGGTCGCACTTCTTCTAACGTCACACAAGCATCCAACCGAAGCATACAAGCAAGCAAACAAACAAGAACAACTAAGAACAGATACAACAAACAAAAGGAAAGCTTTAAAAGAGCAAACTAAAGGATAAGGCTCGATGCTACGGTCACGAGAGCACAAGAAACGCGGAAAACGGAGCTAGGGTTGAAAAGATACAGCTATCAGGAGATTTATGTTATAAAAGAAATAAAAGAACTATAGGCTTTTATTTATTTTAATTTAGAAAACTAATGTAAAAGATATTCAAAAGAGAATATCCCTATTTATGATTAACTCATATTATATTTGCATTTATAAAGACGAAATTGTGGCAGAACCAACCTGAATTATACCGGCTCAAGTATGCGAGTCCAATCCTGAGGGCTCCAACGTGCTTCAAACGGTATAATCTCTTGGCCTGTCGGGTAACGTCCCGATAAACCACCGATACATAGGATCAAATAAGGTTACCTCACACAAAGTTGAGTTCAGAGATACAATCACCCTCACATTTTACATCTTAGAGACTTACATTACAAGAGTTTCCAAAAGAAATACGAAGTTTCAAATACAGAGAAAAGATTACACACCATTAAAGCTATGGTTTTTGGCAGCGGAAAACATTCGCAATGATCTACAGCACGTCGACAAGACGGATGTCATGCTAAGCCCGGGCACGACATCACTCGATATCACCAGTGCTGGCCGGGGACGGATCCCATTCCACAGACCAACCTTCTGAAAGAGCACAGGGCCAAGGCAAGGGAAGAGTAGGGTCTTCAAGACATTACCTGCAAAACATATAACTAGCAAGGCTAAGTATACTAATACTCAGCAAGGCTTACCCGGGATTGGGTATACTTAGCCCATAACTAGACTTATGAAAGCTTATAATGGTTCTGGGTTTAGTTTCAGCTGAAAAGCAACTAAGAGTAGATCCTTATTTTCAACTTTTAGCTTTCAAGTTCTATGTGATTAACCATTCTAGATAAGCACTTACAACTAAGCAAGCAAGGTAGAGTTCTTTATCTCAACCATCAGTATTATTCATCATATAGTTGCTCTTGTTACTCTGTGTGATAAAGGGATTAAGTAGTCTCAATCATCGTGAGAGGCGGACGATTCTGAATCGAATTTAACCTTGCAATGTAAACCTAACTCACACGCTTGGAACATCCAACGATAGTTCCGAAGCAACCGTTTACCTTTCATTCCGACTCGTGGATCAGATCCACCACAAGCGACTGCAGGAACATACGCACATCACTCGTGCAGGACATACGTCTGTAGCGCGACTACAAAACCCGTATTCCTGGTTGCCCTTGCAACACGTATTTCCTCAGTCGAACATAAGTAACCAGAAGAAGCAAAACGAGTGGTGGGAGGTATGTCCACTCCTCGGGCCGATTGGTTACTAGGCTTACCGCTTACCATATTTCGCGGCATGTGGTTAGTACTTTCAAACGCTTAACCCCGATCAGCACACACCGCGACCTTATCAAATTCAACAACACAGACGGGGTATCACCTCAACCATGATACCTTACAAAACTCCCGTCCGGTATCCTTATAGTGATAACAGGAATATAAACATTACAACTCCTATATCGCGCGAGTGACAGGAAATCACCCGACTTCTACCGGGCCTATTAGCATAGCAGCTAGTCGGACTCAAGAGCTAGTATCCATCACATTGGTTCTTAAGAGAATGCAACTAGGGTTTCAAGCAATTCCTAAAACTTAATGCATAGAATACGTAAATAGATATAGATTGCAGTGTAATAAAATAGTAGGTTATGTCCGGGGCTTGCCTTTACTGGTGGGACTGAAGTCAGAAATGTCAATATCTTCCGAACTTTGGTTCGGGGCTTCAGTCACTTCCTTGGTGACGTTTATTTGGTCTTCAGGAACATCCTCCGCAGACTCCGGAGAGATCTCGTAGGTATCATTTCCGAAGTAACCGTATCTACATGCAATGCGACATTACATTCAAAACGTGCACATAAAACTACCTTACTTCACAATACCATTGCAATCTAGCACTCATATAACACACTATTCCCATAACAACCAAAAAGATCTAAACTAAACCTAGATAGAGCTTTAGGAGGACAACTAATTTGGATCGGCTACTTGTTGAAGATTACAACAGAGCCGATGGGAACAACATGGGTTTAGCCGATTGATGAGTGCATCGGGTTTCTAGACGATCGATGAAAGCATCGATTACTTTGGTAGAAGGATGATTCCTAAAGCAGTTGTCTTAACTGAGATGTGCTTAAGTGTTTTTCTAGGTAACTAGGTGTGGTTGTATCGACTCGATTACGTCAGCACAACTATTGAGTGACGCATAGCCGAATGGAGTGCGGTTAAGGGTGTGTGACCGATAAGTATAGATAGCCGATCTCTCAGTCGATAAATCGACTGATAGAAGTGTGTGGATATGGATGGGGAAATTAGGGATCGATCGGCCGTGTTTGACCGATATGGAAAAGCAATCAAAATCGGCTTGGGTCGGCCGATGTCAAAAACCCTAAGATGATGTGTGTTTCTCCGATACATCGACTCTGTGCAGTCGATACAGAACAGATCAAAAGAATTGTATCGGTAGTAGCCGATACTAGAAAGGTAACAACCATATCAGCTAATCGGTCGATGATAGAAGTATCGACTGACTGCTGTTATACAGAAACATGCTAGACTCAAGGAAAGCGGATGCTTAGCAGCTGAACTGATAGCCAACGCTGAAGCATAGCCGCAGAGATGTTTTGGCTAAGCAGCAGACACACAAGAACTAACGGGGATCCTTATACAACAAGGAACCTAAAGAAGCAGCAATCGAGACGGGGACAATGTCTTGATGGCAGGGATATGAGCACTCATATGAAAGGATTAACGAAACATCACATATTTCTATTTAAGATCTATATTCTATGGCATACTTTTCAGTTATAACACAAGCATACAATATAAAGCACAATAAAACATTCATTCCCTAACACTTGACCTAGACCACACATCAAGATTTTCAATTCAAGATCACAACATAAACTTGTAAATTTTGACTTAGGGTTTCCAACAAAACTGATTTTATATTTGCATTTATAAAGACGAAATTGTGGCAGAACCAACCTGAATTATACCAGCTCAAGTACGCGAGTCCAATCCTGAGGGCTCCAACGTGCTTCAAACGGTATAATCCCTTGGCCTGTCGGGTAACGTCCCGATAAACCACCGATACACAGGATCAAATAAGGTTACCTCACACAAAGGTGAGTTTAGAGATACAATCACCCTCACATTTTACATCTTAGAGACTTACATTACAAGAGTTTCCAAAAGAAATACGAAGTTTCAAATACAGAGAAAAGATTACACACCATTAAAGCTATGGTTTTTGGCAGCGGAAAACATACGCAATGATCTACAGCACGTCGACAAGACGGATGTCATGCTAAGCCCGGGCACGACATCACTCGATATCACCAGTGCTGGCCGGGGACGGATCCCATTCCACAGACCAACCTTCTGAAAGAGCACAGGGCCAAGGCAAGGGAAGAGTAGGGTCTTCAAGACATTACCTGCAAAACATATAACTAGCAAGGCTAAGTATACTAATACTCAGCAAGGCTTACCCGGGATTGGGTATACTTAGCCCATAACTAGACTTATGAAAGCTTATAATGGTTCTGGGTTTAGTTTCAGCTGAAAAGCAACTAAGAGTAGATCCTTATTTTCAACTTTTAGCTTTCAAGTTCTATGTGATTAACCATTCTAGATAAGCACTTACAACTAAGCAAGCAAGGTAGAGTTCTTTATCTCAACCATCAGTATTATTCATCATATAGTTGCTCTTGTTACTCTGTGTGATAAAGGGATTAAGTAGTCTCAATCATCGTGAGAGGCGGACGATTCTGAATCGAATTTAACCTTGCAATGTAAACCTAACTCACACGCTTGGAACATCCAACGATAGTTCCGAAGCAACCGTTTACCTTTCATTCCGACTCGTGGATCAGATCCACCACAAGCGACTGCAGGAACATACGCACATCACTCGTGCAGGACATACGTCTGTAGCGCGACTACAAAACCCGTATTCCTGGTTGCCCTTGCAACACGTATTTCCTCAGTCGAACATAAGTAACCAGAAGAAGCAAAACGAGTGGTGGGAGGTATGTCCACTCCTCGGGCCGATTGGTTACTAGGCTTACCGCTTACCATATTTCGCGGCATGTGGTTAGTACTTTCAAACGCTTAACCCCGATCAGCACACACCGCGACCTTATCAAATTCAACAACACAGACGGGGTATCACCTCAACCATGATACCTTACAAAACTCTCGTCCGGTATCCTTATAGTGATAACAGGAATATAAACATTACAACTCCTATATCGCGCGAGTGACAGGAAATCACCCGACTTCTACCGGGCCTATTAGCATAGCAGCTAGTCGGACTCAAGAGCTAGTATCCATCACATTGGTTCTTAAGAGAATGCAACTAGGGTTTCAAGCAATTCCTAAGAACTTAATGCATAGAATACGTAAATAGATATAGATTGCAGTGTAATAAAATAGTAGGTTATGTCCGGGGCTTGCCTTTACTAGTGGGACTGAAGTCAGAAATGTCAATATCTTCCGAACTTTGGTTCCGGGCTTCAGTCACTTCCTTGGTGACGTTTATTTGGTCTTCAGGAACATCCTCCGCAGACTCCGGAGAGATCTTGTAGGTATCGTTGCCGAAGTAACCGTATCTACATGCAATGCGACATTACATTCAAAATGTGCACATAAAACTACCTTACTTCACAATACCATTGCAATCTAGCACTCATATAACACACTATTCCCATAACAACCAAAAAGATCTAAACTAAACCTAGATAGAGCTTTAGGAGGACAACTAATTTGGATCGGCTACTTGTTGAAGATTACAACAGAGCCGATGGGAACAACATGGGTTTAGCCGATTGATGAGTGCATCGGGTTTCTAGACGATCGATGAAAGCATCGATTACTTTGGTAGAAGGATGATTCCTAAAGCAGTTGTCTTAACTGAGATGTGCTTAAGTGTTTTTCTAGGTAACTAGGTGTGGTTGTATCGACTCGATTACGTCAGCACAACTATTGAGTGACGCATAGCCGAATGGAGTGCGGTTAAGGGTGTGTGACCGATAAGTATAGATAGCCGATCTCTCAGTCGATAAATCGACTGATAGAAGTGTGTGGATATGGATGGGGAAATTAGGGATCGATCGGCCGTGTTTGACCGATGTGGAAAAGCAATCAAAATCGGCTTGGGTCGGCCGATGGCAAAAACCCTAAGGTCATGTGTGTTTCTCCGATACATCGACTCTGTGCAGTCGATACAGAACAGATTAAAAGAATTGTATCGGTAGTAGCCGATACTAGAAAGGTAACAACCATATCAGCTAATCGGTCGATGATAGAAGTATCGACTGACTGCTATTATACAGAAACATGCTAGACTCAAGGAAAGCGGATGCTTAGCAGCTGAACTGATAGCCAACGCTGAAACATAGCCGCAGAGATGTTTTGGCTAAGCAGCAGACACACAAGAACTAACGGGGATCCTTATACAACAAGGAACCTAAAGAAGCAGCAATCGAGACGGGGACAATGTCTTGATGGCAGGGATATGAGCACTCATATGAAAGGTTTAACGAAACATCACATATTTCTATTTAAGATCTATATTCTATGGCTTACTTTTCAGTTATAACACAAGCATACAATATAAAGCACAATAAAACATTCATTCCCTAACACTTGACCTAGACCACACATCAAGATTTTCAATTCAAGATCACAACATAAACTTGTAAATTTTGACTTAGGGTTTCCAACAAAACTGATTTTATATTTTTATGAACTTCTTACGAAAATCTATGAAATGTAGAAGTTCATCGATTTGAAATATAGAAAGCTTTGGAAATTTTATAAAGAACACCCTAGAACTTTGTAAAACATCGTAATCAAGTCCCTGGTCCGGGAAAACAGATAACCGAAAGTTAACGACGATATCTCGACAAAGGAATCGTCGGCATTAGAAAGATTCAGTGGATTAGGGCAAACCTTGGGGTAGCCTTGGTTATGGAGAAGAACAAACGGAAGTGAATTCTCGCGGTGAATAGGATTGGCGTCGATAAGATGAGCTCGACGACGACGAGATTCTGTGGTTGACGAAGTAGCTTGCCGGGAATTGCAGTGGGTAGAGAATGGCCGAAGAAGTAATCTTCGCGGTGATTCGTGGTTATAACGGTTGAGCGATCCACGAGGGGCAAGAACCGTTGAATGTCGGGGATCATGGGACGAGACGATGGAGCCGAATGGGTTCGCTATACCGACTTCTTCGCGAACCCTAGGGTTTTCCTGCTCACGGGTTGAACTTCCTCTTCCCACGCACATGCGATGCCAAAGTCGGGCTGACCGAATATCTCTACTCGCACAAGAAGAAATCCTCCTTGGCTTGACTGCACCGCACCTCCTCCGAGCTCGTCACGCCCGACCACTGTCTTCGCTTCGCGGCTTCTTTTTCTGATTCGCCACGCCGTACTCACACTTCCGCCTTCGCGAGGACCGTGGTCCGCTTGCATTAGGGTTGTGCCTTCCGTTGCGTTTTCCTCGACGGCCTCTAATGTCCATCACGCGCGACCCTCCTGCACACCAACTCGGTCGCAGCCTGAGCTCGTCCAGCGGGAACTCCGTCATGCGTTGCACGCCGCCGCTCTGCACGTCGTTGCCCTGCATAGATCTTCCTCCTTCTTCCGTTGTTGGTCACGCGCTCGCTTCGGCCTTGCCGTGCCTTTGCTGCGCGCTACACTGCTCTGCCGTGCACGCGTTGCTCCACCCGCGCGCTCGCATCTGCCACACCCTCGCTTCTGCCCTCGCCACTCCCGAACCGACACGTTGTTTCCACTGTGCTGTGCTCCAGCTCTTGTTCGCTCAACGCTCGCGAGCCAGCGCCGACTGCTCGCCTGAAGCCGTCGGCTTCGCTCCTGCGCTCGGCTCACGCGCGCCACCCGCGCTGCTCCTGCTCCGGCCACGAGCCGCCGCTGCACGGCGCGCGCATCCAACCCGTCAGCGCCGAGCCGGCCTCGCTTCGCCCCTGGGCTTGGCCTACGGTCCTCCTGGCTAAACTTCCTGCCCTCCAATTTCCCCCTTGCGTTGCAGCTCCCCGACGTAGAACACGGTCACCCGCACTGCACCGCTCAGCCCAGCTTCTGTGCTCGCCTGGCGTCTGCGTCCGCGTCGCCAGTAGCCGCCGCCCGCTGACCGAGCCGTGCGCCACCTGCGCTAGCGCCCAGCGCACCGCCCACTCCCGCGCAGAGCCGTTCGCCCGCGCCTGTGCGCTAGCGCCGCCAGCCTCTCGATGCCCCCCCCCCCGCTTGCGCCACTGCCTGGGCCACCTGCGCGCCACCTGCAGAGCACCCGCGCGCTGCCCCAGCCGAGCTGCTGCCTCCGCCCGCCAAGCTGCTCTGCTCCGCGCCGTCCAAGCGCCCTGCACCGGCTCGCCCACGCAGCCGCGCTCCGCCCAGCCGCCAGCGCCTGCTGCCGCCCCGCCTGCGCGACGCCCGCGCGCGCGCGTGCCTGGGCCCGCTGCCGCGGCCCACCGGCCGAGCCGCCCGCTGCGGCCCCCGCCCCAGCGCGCCCTCTGCTGCCCGCGCCAGGAGCCGCGCCTGCTGGCCTGCGTAGCCGCACTCCGCCCGCCTGCCTGTGTTGGACTGATTGGAGGAAGGGTAGACGGGAGAGAGAGGAAGAACCAGTATGGTGACCAGAGAAAGGGGATAGCATCGGAAGGGGATAAAGGAGCACCAGGGAAAAGAAAAATAGAGGAGAAGAAGGGATGGAATTCTCCAAGGACCTATGCGTAATTTCAGAAAACTAAGGGACCTATTTGTAAAACAAAATTTCCCGTTGATTTAAAACCCAAATGAAGAAATGCCCAAAACAAAAGTTGGAGAGTTTTTCAAACTCTACAACATTGCTTTAGGGCTCAAGTTCAAAAACTCAAAACTTATATTTTTACACGTGAATCTTTGAACAAAAGTCGGATTTGAATTACTTTTGTCCTATAGAGCGTAACTTTATAAAATTTAGGACCTAAATGCAAGCATTTATGACACGTCATAATGACGGGATAGACTCGTCATGATGACTTGCACTTTTACACTTTAGCCCTGAGTAATTTTGAAAGTTACTTTTGTAAATCAAATATTTGCATAAAAGGATTTGTACTTTTATAAAATTACGTAAACACCCTTAATTTTTACCATTTTACCTAAAAATTTTACACAATTCAACACTTAAATTTTTAATGCAACTTTTGGATGAATATATATATATATATATTTTTACAAGGGATAAATAAGAAAAGCATATTTACAAAACCATCCTCTACTCATTTTGAAATTACCTTTATCCAGGTACATTTTGCAAAAACAACCCTAAGTTTTTCTGTAATTACAAAAATACCCTTTTTACTTGCACTTTAAACTTTCAAAAACTTCACATAAACACACCTAAACTTTATACAAACAAACACATATTTCACACTAACAAAATATATCTAGCATTACAAATACACGAACTGTCATAGCCTTCCCCCCTAAAAAGAATCTCGTCCCGAGATTCGGACGAAAGACTCTTTAAGGGAAGAAAAGCAAATCACACATCAAAAGTGGCAAGAAGCAATCACACCAGAGAAGATTGAGGTTGATGACGAGATGAGTATAACGAGATCATGAAGAGATTGTACACAGATGAGTTTGACAAGATAAGAGAGGAAAAGGTGATCAAATTCTCATAGAGCTAAGATCACAACATGAGGACGATAAATGTCGGCGACATTCATCATAAAACTTATGGTTAGCAAGTGAGGATAGCACAAGAGACTGATAAGTGATGTTCGAAACATTTCTGCTCAGAGTTTTATTATCTGAATGATTTAGATTATGTTGATTGTAAAACATGCCTATTTATGCCGATGCAATCAAGGGATAAAGATAAAATGCTCCAATTTGGAGTGCAATGCTCGATATATAACCATGATTGGGATGCACTGTTGAGATGTATGATTGCGATGATGGTGCAACATGAGGATGGAGGACTCCATGCATGAACAAGATGATGTATAAGACACAATGCAATTATCATGATGTTGACCAAATGATGCATACACTATGATGCAAGGATGATGATACTTGCAATGTATGCACGTATGAAATGCATGAAGTATGATGCATACGCTCATGAGTTGATGATGCATATGACTCGCATCCTACAACCGTTCTCTCGTAATGAATACCTGGGTAGTTCTACATCCTTAGACGAGGATCAAAAGTTAGGACACTAGTAAGGTTGCATAAGAAGAGATTGCAGTGTTGTTACGTCACATGTACCTAGTCACCAGTGCGCCCCTAATGGCTCAATCATGTGACTGCAGTGCACATGAGGCCTTAGGTTCCGACACGGCATCATGGTCATGTGATTAAACACCACCACAAAAGAGGAATAGCAACCTTGTAGTGCCAACAGCAACAAGATAGACTTAGGAACCCAAAGACAACCCAAGGTTGTACTGGGTGCACACTCGTTAGTTAGTCTACGGGTTTTCGATGATGATGCAACACCATGCACTAACCAAAGATGATATATGCTATGATGCATGACATTTGCCGGAAATTTTGTATCCAGAAGTAGCTATGGTCATACATCTTTTTAATTTATCCAAAATCATCTGAGCAAAAATGGAAGGTGTAGTTTTCAGATGTTGTAACCAGAATAGCCAACGATACCAGGTACAACACCAAGAAAGGATAGATAGATCACTAGATAATGGATTGAAGGATTTGATGATAACCATCAAGGTTTAACCATCAAAGGAGAAGTTCAATGGTTCTGCCGAAACAGATTTAAAGTAAAAATAAGGGTTTGATTTAGCGGTCAAGTTAAGATCGGCGATGAGGCCCAAACATGACCCAACCCACTTAATTCACAAAAGGCGTTCTAAATTCTAGATTAGCCTAGCAGATTACGTTGATTCCTACCACACAAAGTCAAAACAGGCATTCAGGTACAAGCACATATTTCAGTACATCAACGTAATAAACAAGGCAATCAATTCAATCCATCATAACATGATGCATGCACGTTCTACACATCCTCACAAACATAAATAACTGCCAAGTAATCTTGGTCTTATGTGGGTAGTTACGGTGGCACAATATAGATACGTCTCTCTCTATAATATCTAGTCGATATTCCTAACCGTTCAAAACCTATCGAATCGTGGTTAGCATTCCTGCAGAAAACACAATATGTGTATATTGAACCTTTCATGCCAGCATGTCATGAAAGCGTCCCCAATCATTACTGTTCACTATAGAAACAGCATCTGTACAATTACCGCCGTACAGACAACGTTAACATACGTCGTTGAAACAACGTATTCACGGGGGTACCGCAAAATGCGGGGGTATGATCTGCGATCGCCATACCCTGCGCCGAACCATATACTCCCAATGTAGTCAACCGAGGTTGGTACATTGGCAGCATCTCAAGTAGGCCACTGCTTGAGAAACAGCGTTCGGTTCGCATCACCGACGGGGAGGCCAAGCTCCCTCAGTTGGCTGAGGATCCTTACCTTCTTACCTCACGATCGAAGGTGTCGTTACAGAAAGTAAAGTTAGGTTGTGCATGAATTTAAGTTTTGACAGAAAAGTAATGCTGGTAGTTAGGATTATGTATATACTATAGCCACCTCTAATTTCCTCATAAGCATTGCTCTAGGGCTTTACGTACTAAGCTCAATCCTTAACGAATCCAACGTAGTTTTGCCAAATACTTTGTTGGTCAAACTTTTATACTGAAAGTATTTTTAAGGTAAAATGTATCTCCAGGGTAACCTTATAGCTCTGATACCAGCTGTGGCAGAACCAACCTGAATTATACCGGCTCAAGTACGCGAGTCCAATCCTGAGGGCTCCAACGTGCTTCAAACGGTATAATCCCTTGGCCTGTCGGGTAACGTCCCGATAAACCACCGATACACAGGATCAAATAAGGTTACCTCACACAAAGGTGAGTTCAGAGATACAATCACCCTCACATTTTACATCTTAGAGACTTACATTACAAGAGTTTCCAAAAGAAATACGAAGTTTCAAATACAGAGAAAAGATTACACACCATTAAAGCTATGGTTTTTGGCAGCGGAAAACATACGCGATGATCTACAGCACGTCGACAAGACGGATGTCATGCTAAGCCCGGGCACGACATCACTCGATATCACCAGTGCTGGCCGGGGACGAATCCCATTCCACAGACCAACCTTCTGAAAGAGCACAGGGCCAAGGCAAGGGAAGAGTAGGGTCTTCAAGACATTACCTGCAAAACATATAACTAGCAAGACATTACCTGCAAAACATATAACTAGCAGTGTAGCGCGCAGCAAAGGCACGGCAAGGCCGAAGCGAGCGCGTGACCAACAACGGAAGAAGGAGGAAGATCTATGCAGGGCAACGACGTGCAGAGCGGCGGCGTGCAACGCATGACGGAGTTCCCGTTTTATATGTTTTGCAGGTAATGTCTTGAAGACCCTACTCTTCCCTTGCCTTGGCCCTGTGCTCTTTCAGAAGGTTGGTCTGTGGAATGGGATTCGTCCCCGGCCAGCACTGGTGATATCGAGTGATGTCGTGCCCGGGCTTAGCATGACATCCGTCTTGTCGACGTGTTGTAGATCATCGCGTATGTTTTCCGCTGCCAAAAACCATAGCTTTAATGGTGTGTAATCTTTTCTCTGTATTTGAAACTTCGTATTTCTTTTGGAAACTCTTGTAATGTAAGTCTCTAAGATGTAAAATGTGAGGGTGATTGTATCTCTGAACTCACCTTTGTGTGAGGTAACCTTATTTGATCCTGTGTATCGGTGGTTTATCGGGACGTTACCCGACAGGCCAAGGGATTATACCGTTTGAAGCACGTTGGAGCCCTCGAGAGTGGACTCGCGTACTTGAGCCGGTATAATTCAGGTTGGTTCTGCCACAGAAATAGAACTTAGTCAAATTTTATATACAATTCTCTATGTATAAATTACACTAATTAAATAATTAATTAGAAAAGAAAACTTGTGAGAACATCTAAACGCATAACTTTATGATTCGAGTTGAACTAAATAAATTAAATTACAAACACATTTGAGTTGATATTAATCAAATTAACATTAATTATGAAAACCGGAGAAAAGACTTAATTGGATTTTATTTCGAAAAACTAGATGAGAGGATATTATTCAAATTAAATTGATATTTAATTTTAAAAACAGGAATTACAGCGCAACAACGCTACTAAACGATAGCTTAGGATTTTAGAAGACTAACGCAAAAAGAACGGATCGAAAAGGATATAAAACGCGGAAACTACGCATAAAACAGCGTTGTACGGACCTATACGCAATTAACTATAGACTTTAGGGGTTAGCAGAAAAGAAATACAAGACATAGAAAATAGGGCTCACAAATACAGAAAAGATTAGGGTTAGATCTGAAAAATTCCATGGTGGGGCTGGATTGAAAAGATGGAAAAGATCTAGGGGGTTTTTTCTGCAATATTTGCAAGACATAGGAATTTTCGCGGAAATTACAGAAGCTTCCAGGGACTAGATCGCGAAAAGCTTGAAACAGGCAGCAATGGTGACCGGCGGGTACTGTAGCTCGAATTCCCGTCGATTTAGGGCACGAGAGGTCGCGGGAAGCGGGGCAATTGAAAGAGGACGACGAGGGGATTCCGTTCCATACCTTACTTACCACGGGAACGAATCGAGGTGATCGAATTTCACGGAGGAAGATCACGGTGGCTGTTCTGTTCATGCATGTTCCGTTCCTGGGCTGATGCGCTTGTTCCTGTGCTGGGCATGGTTCTGTAGGGGCGACGCTGGGCACCAGGGACGGCCTGCAGGGGGGGCGCGGCTGTGGGGGAAGGGGGACGTGGCGTTGGGCTCGGGCGCAGAGGAGGAGACGCACGGGCGGCTGCTTCTGCAGGTGGCGCTCACGGAAAGGGGAAGAGCAGACACAGGGGCAGAGCCGAGCGGCCTGCAGGGGGCACGGCGCACGGAGGGAGGCGCAACGCATGGCGGGTTGCAGGGGCTGGGCGACGGCGCGTCTGGTGGCCGGCGGCAGCATTTGTTCGTGGATGCGCAGGAGGGGGGAGAGGATGCGATGGCGGCGCACGGCAGGGGGATGCGAGCAGGGAGACGATGGGCGTGCAGGGAAGGATGCAGAGGTTAGGGCCGGCTACCTGGGCAGAAGAAACGCGATGCGCAGGGTCTCAGGTAGGTTTTATATAGGTGCAGGGGCTAGGGCACAGGGGGAGGGCGGCGTGCAGAAGAAGCAGATCGGAACGGGGAGTCGACTCGCGGATTTTTATAGAGCGAAACATCCTGGCTTGGCATGATAGATACGCAAAGGAAAAAGGGACCGTCGTGCAGCACCTGGACTCGATCGAGCCTAGCTGGTGGGGGTGCGGGGGGTCGAGGATTTAGCGAGCAGGGGACCGATGCGAGGCCGAGGGATTCAGTTGTGGGCCAAAACAGGATCGGGTGAGAGTTGAACATGAAAACGAGCTGACTGCGCTAGTTGAACGTGAACCATTTATTCGGTAACGCGAAAAGAGGAGAAAAGGATCAGGCCGAGTCGTTGGGGCTGACGGCGATCGAACATCATCGGAAAAACACTGAAGACGAGCCACGAGGCGTCGTTTTCGAGCATGACCTGATCGGGGAGAACTGTTAGAGGATCGGGAGCTCGATAGAACTTCTTAATGATTCGGAGAGGAAAAGGTTAAAAGGGATGTACAACATGATACAGCTCGGTCCGACTACGATGAGAATCAAAAATATAAATATTTTCCAGAACACATTTTCAAGTTTAAAATAAATCTAGAAAAGTCCAGAAAAATATTTGAAACCAAGAAAAATATATCCGGAAGAATCCCAAAATTTTCCGAGGAAAACTCGGGAGTTAATTTGGGTCACGAGGATTCCAAATAAAATATTTGGACTTCATGAAAAAGAATTTTAGAGCTTTCCAAGTAAAAAAATGGATCTAGCTCTTGGATAAATAGAATAATTGCCAGAAAAATCTTTAAAATTCCTAAAAAAATCCTATTGATAGATGAATACATTGTAAAAGATAGTCACATCCTAAAATTAAATATTTTAGGGTGTGACACGCGGCGAGTAATAGCTGCTGCTGGCGGTCGGCGGCGCATCGTTGTGGCCTGGCAGCGCTCGGGCAGAGGCGAGGTGGCGTGGCACGTGCGGGGAAGAGCCAGAGGGAAGGAGCTAGAGCGGTGGCCGGCCTAGAGGCGACATAGGGGAGCTACTAGAGTAGACAATGGCGTCGGCAGAGCGGCAGCGGCGGCGAGCAGCGGCGGTAGAGAGAAGGCAGCTCGGGTGGATGGTAGGGCATCATGGCGTGCTCGGGAAGGGCCAGCAGAGAGAAGCTAGGGCGGCGGGCGATCTCGGAGGCGACGCGTGGAGCGGCGCTGAAGCAGCAGTCGGCCTCAGGTGGCGCGGCAATAGCAGCGGCCGGCGGTGCTGTCACGCGGCAGAGGAGGTAGAGGAGGAAGAAGAAGGGGAGGGGGTGCTAGGGACTGATTTGTGAACTTCAAAAGCTCCAGGGACTTCTCTATAAATCAAAATTCCCCACTGCTCTAAAGCTCAAATGAAGAGATGGTTAACATGAAAGTTGTAGAACTTTTCAAACCCTACCTCTTTTATTTCGGGTTCATATTCAAAAACTCAAAGAATAGAGCTTTATTTAAAAATTTTGGACTCAAATCAAACTTTCCAAAGTATTTGTCCTTAGTTGGATAAATTTCATATAACTTTGGATTTAAGTGCAAGTTCAGGTAATGTAATGATGACTAATATTTTTAGACTTTGACCCCTAGTGTAAATTAAGGGTTAGCCTTGTAATTTAAACATTTTACACAAAAGGACTCATATTTTTGAACTAATTACACATAAGTCCTTATTTTCACATATGCACTCAAATTTCACACATTCATCCAATTTCATTTAATTCAATGTATTCACATTTCACAATCTTCCTAATATTTTACAATTTTGACACCTAGGGTGTCACAACCTTCCCCCCCTAAAAGAAATCTCATCCCGAGATTACCAGAGTGATGTATGGGAAGATAACTACTTAATGATTCTTAAGGAACTCGGGAAAGTTTTTCTGAAGATAATCTTCAGTTTCCCAGGTGGCTTCTTCTGCAGTATGGTGGTCCCACAAGATTTTATACATCTTAATCTTCTTTCTCCTAGTGACTCTTTCTTTGGTATCTAGACTTTGAATGGGCCGTTCGACATAAGATAGATCAGGCTCGATCTCTATGGCTTGTTGTTCAATGATCTCAGTAGGCACTTTGATGCATTTCTTGAGTTGAGATTTATGAAAGACATCATGAATGGCGGCCAACTGAGAAGGAAGATGAAGTCTATAAGCCACTGGGCCACAAGCTTCGGTGATTTCGAAAGGTCCGATATATCGAGGTGCTAACTTTCCTTTTATACCAAAACGTTGAACACCTTTAGTAGGAGATACTCAAAGATAGACATAATCTCCTAGTTGGAATTGTAAGGGTTTTCTTCTTTGGTCTGCATAACTTTTCTGTCTAGACTGGGCTGTCTTAAGGTTGGTTTGGATAATCTTGACCTTATTTTCGGCTTCGGTAACAAAGTCTAGTCTGAAGATTTGGCGTTCACCGGTCTCAGACCAACTCAAAGGAGTTCGACATCTTCGACCGTACAACGCCTCAAATGGAGCCATTTGGATACTGGACCGATAGCTGTTGTTGTAAGAAAATTCGGCCAAGGCGAGACATTTGTCCCAGTTTGTGCCATAATGAATGATACAAGCTCGGAGCATTTCTTCAAGAATCTGATTAACTCGCTCAGTCTGTTCGTCAGTTTGTGGATGATATGCAGAGCTTCAAATCAGCTTGGTTCCGAGATAAGACTGCAATTGTTCCCAGAAACGTGCAATGAATTGTGCCCCTCGATCAGAAATGATTGTCTTAGGGACACCATGCAGACGAAAAATTTGATCGAGATAGACTTCGGCATACTTCTTAGCAGTATAAGTTGTATGCACGGGAAGAAAATGAGCTTTTTTGGTAAGTCTATCAACATTTACGCAGATAGAGTCATGGTTCTGAGATGTGTTGGGAAGACCAACGATGAAGTCCATACTGATGTCTTCCCACTTCCATGGTGGAATGGGTAGAGGTTGGAGTGTACCGGATATCTTTAGATGACTGGCTTTGACTCTCTGGCATGTATCACATAGCAATTTCCCTTTTCATCCTGGTCCACCAAAAATTTCATCTAAGGTCATGATACATTTTAGTACTACTAGGATGAATGGAAAACTTGGATAGATGTGCTTCATCAATGATTTGTTTACGAAGCTGATGATTCTTAGGTACAACAATACGATCGTTGAACCATAGAACTCCTTGATGATCAGTGTGGAAACATCTATATTTTGCTTCTCCTTGAGATAGTTTCTGTTTGACAATTTTGATGCCTTCATCATGCATTTGTGACATGATGATTCTATCTTGAAGAGTAGGTTCAATAGATAGGCGATTCAGACTACCTTGAGGAATGATCTGCAGATTGAGTTTCCTCATTTGATAACAGAGAGTTTCACTGTAGATTTCTATGGATAAGCAATGACAATGTGCCTTGCGGCTTAGTGCATCCGCAACCACATTAGCTTTATTGGGATGGTAGTGCACCTCAAGATCGTAGTCCTTGATTAGTTCTAACCAACGCCTTTGCCTCATATTTAGGTCTGCTTGAGTAAAGATATATATGAGGCTCTTATGGTCAGTGTAAATATTACACTTGGCGCCCAGATCATGGCTCCAGATCTTGAGAGTGTGAATAACAGCTGCTAACTCAAGATCATGGGTTGGATAATTTTGTTCATGATTCCGGAGTGCTCTGGAAGCATAAGCAATAATCCAGTTGTTTTGCATAAGCACACAACCAAGTCCGATTCCGGAAGCATCACAATAGACATCAAAAGGCTTGGTACAATCTGGCTGAGCTAATACTGGAGTAGTGGTTAGAAGCTTTCTCAATGTGTGAAATGCTTCTTCACACTTATCATCCCAATGAAATTTAATCTCTTTCTTGAGTAGCTCAGTCAGGGGTTTGGCTATTTTGGAGAAGTCTGGAATGAATCGGCGATAATATCCTGCCAATCTAAGGAAACTACGGATTTGATGGACTGAAGTTGGAGGCTTCCAATCCATAACTTCCTGAACTTTGGTTGGATCAACCGATATGCCATCACTGGAAATAGTATGTCCCAAAAATTTAACACTATCAAGCCAGAATTCACATTTAGAGAATGTGGCATAAAGTTGATGATCATGTAGTCGTTGAAGAACGATACGTAAATGAGCAGTATGGTCTTCTTCAGTTTTGGAGTATATCAGAATATCGTCGATGAAAACCACGACGAATTTGTCAAGCTCCGATATGAAAACTGAATTCATAAGATACATAAAGTATGCCGGTGCATTAGTGAGTCCAAAAGACATAACCAGATATTCATATAGTCCATATCTGGTCGAGAAAGCTGTTTTTGGAATATCACTAGGCTTGATTTTGATCTGATGATAACCAGAATGTAAATCAATCTTAGAGAAGACTTTAGCTCCAGCTAGTTGGTCAAATAAGAGGTCAATGCTGGGAAGAGGGTACTTATTTTTTATAGTGACCGCATTGAGTGGACGATAATCGACACATAGCCTTAAGCTATTGTCCTTTTTCTTTACAAAAAGGGTGGGGCATCCCCAAGGTGAAGCACTTGGTCGAATAAAACCCTTATCAAGAAGGTCTTGAAGCTGTATCTTTAGCTCTACCAACTCATTAGGAGGCATATGATACGGCCTCTTTGAAATAGGAGCGGTGCTAGGTTGAAGCTCAATAATGAACTCGATGTCTCTGTCTAGTGGCATTCCAAGCAAATCGTCTGGAAAGACATCGGGATACTCACAGACTACAGGAATATCTTCTAATTTAATGTCTGTGATAGCATAGGCACAAGAGTGAAGATACTCTTGCTGAGGTAGGTAGAGGGTGGTGGCTCCTTGATGTGGTGAATCAATCTCAATAACTCGGGAAGAGATATCTAGCAGTACTCTATATTCTATCATCCAATTTGTCCCAAGTATAACATCAATACCCTCTAAATTTAGCAGAACCAAATCAGTTTTGATTAACTTGCTACCTAACTGAATTGGCACACTTTTAACCATTTGGTTGGAAGTAACTTTTCCTCCAAGGGTAGAAATCACATATGACCCCCTGGTATGACAAAGATCAAGTCCTATTCGGGTACCAGAGTTGTTACTAATGAAACTATGAGTTGCTCCTGAATCGAATAATGTAACAACTGGTTTGTGATGAATAGAAAATGTACCCGACATGACGGGGGCTCCATCTAGAAGTTCCGCAAGGGTGGTAAAGTTGACTCGCCCTTGCCGGACTTGCATTATTGGCCTCTTGCCCTTGCTCTGGTTATTCTGATTAGAATTCTGCCCTTGGAGAGGCTTCTTGGGCCGCGGACAATCTCTAATGAAGTGATCCGCACTCCCGCAATTGAAACAGCGATAAGTGCTGCTTCTCTGTTGAAATGGTTGAGCATTTGGCCGTGGGCCAAACTGTTGCGGCTATTGCGGAGTCACTGGAGGTCTATACCTTACTTGCTGTTGGGGTGGCTGGAAAACAAATCTGCCAGGTGGGGCATTCCGTTGCGGCTCTCTGATCTGTACATTGGGAACAACCCGATACCTCGGTGATTGAGCACTCGAGGATCCAGTGGGGGTCTTCCGTTTCTTCTCGGCATGATGTGCCGTAGTGCAGTCCTCTTGAGTTAAGGCCATATTCACCAGCTCACTGAAAGTATTAGCCTTCACAAGGTTCAGGCGTTCCTTGAGCTTGGTACTGAGGCCACTACGGAAACGATCCTGTTTCTTGGCATCATTGTCCGCATGATAGCCTGCATATTGGCACAGATGATTAAAAGTCTGTGCATACTGCAGTACCGTGCGAGTGCCTCGGGTGAGTGCCAAGAATTCATTCAACTTCTGCTCCAGCAGTCCTTCCGGAATGTAATGTGCCCTGAAGGCAGTCCAAAATTCTTCCCAGGAGATAACATGTCCTGCGGGCTGTATGGCGCAAAAATTATCCCACCATATGTGGGCAGCACCGCGAAGTTGCTGGGCGGCGAAGTGAGCTTTGCTCGAGTCCACACAAGGTATAGTAAGGAGAGTGAACTTCAACTCAATAGTATGAAGCCATGCATCGGCATCCAAAGGTTCTTCAGCCTTACTGAAAAATGGGGCCTAAGTACTGAGGAAATCCTGATAGCTTCCCACTTGGGGGTTGAGGTCATCACGACCTCCTCGTGATTGCTGGCGATGTTGGTTCTGTTGTGCCTGAACTAGGAGATTAAGAAGCTCTGTCTGCCGAGCCATAACCTCAGCGAGATTTGGGGGTGGTGGTGGTGGCTGTTGGGAATCGCTAGCCTGGTCTGGCTTGAAACCTTCAGGAGTTCCACGCGTAGCGCCAACCTTCTGAAAAATATAGAAGATATCCATCACATCAGATTATCCTTACTTCCATTTTCAGAATATACCGCATAGAGAGAAAACATATGAAGATAGCACAATAGATTGACAGATCGATAGATAGCTGAACAAAACTTAAGTTTATGGATCATAACTGGTGGTCTGTATATTACATCTTGGTAATCTATCGATTACCATACTTCCTACTCTTGCCACATATAGTACAACAAGTGGCCCTTAGGTCAAGCTAGATTACACACTTCCTATGTCACATTATACTACATTAAACAGATCTATAATATCGACGACAAGGATGAATTAGAAGTCATCAAGATTGCCCACAGAAGACTGGCTGCCAGATGAAGAATGGCTGCCCGAAGAAGAATGATTGAGCTGAGGATTAGGATCTGGATTCCCATGTTCTGAATCTATCTCAGATACACCTTCAATTTCCTCAGGTTCTTCCTCTGAATCTTCTTCTTCTTCTAACTCATTTGGCACAAGAGGAGGCATTTGCTGTTCCTGGAGCATCTCAATATGTCCAAGGGCATCACCTAATTCTTGGTTCAAGTCATGGACTTGTTCCTGCAAAAAGTCAATTACGGTGTTGCGCTAGAGAATTTGAGCATCACCCTCCAAGATTTGCACCTCCAAATGTCCAATAGTAGTATCCCTTCCGGCAATTCCTTGACCAAGCGAATGAATCTGGTCATCTTTCAGAGTAAGACTCCTATGAAAATCCTGGGCCAGATTCACCATATCGTCCATACATTTTTGCTTAAGTGACTGGAAACGATATTGAGCATTCATATACTGGATTACTGCCTTGAGAGTTTCTTCGGTGAGACTTCCAACTAAATGTCCGAAATAGTTCGTTCTATAGTTCCACTTAGCATCATGTGCAAAAACTGCCGGAAACAGTCCAATGGGATAGGCTGCAACTTCCTCCGGATGCTGTTCACAAAAAGTAGTAATAGCCTTAAGGGCTGCTACTTCAAAGGTATCCACAAGATGATATCCAACAACCTCTATCTCAAGAGATTACCACCCAAGGATAGGATGTTGGGGAACAGTAACAGTAGCACGGCATCGAGGGACTCCGACCTCAGTGAACTCACGACCCTTATACTAGGGTGGGTATTGATAGTGAAATATACGAAGTGTATCCCATAAGATTTTCGGAAACCCTTCCTAATGTAGGCAAGCGGTGTGAGCATATCCCTCAGCATCCCAATAAATCCTCTGAACATCTGCCATCTGAATCAAAAGGATTCAAATGTTAGATAAGATGTAAATTTCCTGAAGTTTGATAAAGGTTATGGAAAGATGTGAGTCAGACTTATGAAAACACTAGAATGCATCAAGATAGACATCCAACTAAGAACTCAAAAGGTAAATGGAATAGGATATTGGATTTTGGTCACAGCAAGGACTGGAGATCAGATAGTTACGATAGATTTGGCGGATGGAACAAAAATACCCAGATACTAAACCCTGTGGCTGTGTGATCATTTCTAGACTGCACTTATGGGTAACCACACTTTAAATATCCTTATCACAACATAAACACGAGTTTTAATTCACAATCCATTCAAAGATGCATGCACGCACTAACATCCTCACAAACCAAAATAACTTCCCATTAATCTGGGTCTTACGTAGTTAATTATGGTGGCATAATTGATACGTCTCTCCCTATAATATCTAGTCGATAATCCTAACCATTCAGAACCTATCGATTCGTGGTTAGCGTACTTGCAGAAAACCACAATATATATCATGAACCTTTCATGCTAGCATGTCATGAAAGCATCCTCAATCATTACTGTTCACTGTAGAAACAGCATCTGTACAATTACCGCCGTACAAACAACGTTAACATACGTTACCAAAATAACGTATTCATGGGGGTACCACAAAATGCGGAGATATGAACAGCGATCGCCATACCCTGCACCGAACCATATACTCCCAATATATTCAACCTAAGTTGATATATTGGCAGCATCTCAAGTAGGCCACTACTTAAGAAACAGCGTTTGGTTCGCATCACCGATGGGAAGGTTAACTCCCCAGTTAGCTGAGGATCCTTACCTTCTTACCTCATCGTCGAAGTGTCGTTACAGAATATAAAGTTGGGTTGTGCATGAATTTAAGTTTTAACAAAAAGTAATGCTGGAAGTCAGAGTTATATATATATATACTATAGCCACCTCTAATTCCCATATTAAACATTACCCTAGGGATTTACGTACTAAGCACAATCCTTAACGAAACTAACATAGTTTTGCCAAATACTTTGTTGGTCAAATTTTATACTCAAAGCATTTCTAAGGCAATTCATATCTCCAGTGTACACTTGTTAGCTCTGATACCAGCTGTGGCAGAACCAACCTGAATGACACCGGTTCAAGTGCATCGATCCTTTCTCGAAAGTTAGTAACGGCTCGACTGCACTTCAAACGGTATAATCCCGTGGTCTGTCCGGTAGAGTCCTGATAAAACCACCTAACTCAGGATCAAAACAAGGTACCTCGCACGAAGGCGAGTCTAGAGATACAAATGCCAACCATTTTTACATCACAGGTATAATATTACATTGTATACATCCATAGTATAAAAACCTAACTAGTTCGAATTTATACAAGACTTTTTCAAAGTTATAGTATCTGCAGCGGAAAATAAACGTGACTCTACAGGCGTCGCACAAAGGATGTTTGAGCTAAGCCCATGCTCAACATCACTCGGAGGGACCTGTGTTGGCCGGGGACGGAACCCACTCCACGGACCAACCATCGGGAAGAGCATAGGGCCATGGCACAAGCAGAGTAGAGTCCTTAGGGGGATTACCTAGAACAAAAGTCACAATGCAAGGCTGAGTATGCTAATACTCAGCAAGGCTTACCCGTTTCATGGTATACTTAGCCATGTAACTAGACTATGAAGGCTTTAAATGGTTCTGGGTTTAGTTTTCAGCTGAAAAGCAACAAAGAGTAGATCCTTACTTTCAAATTTTAGCTTTCAGATTCTAGTTGATTATCCATTCTAGGTAAGCAACCTGATGATGATGATCAAAAATAATGTTTGTTCAAAAGTTCTACCATGCTTGAGTAGTTATAGGTGCTTACCTAGAATGGATAACCAACTGGAAACTGACAGCTAAAAGTTGAAATCTTACTCTTTGTTGCTTTTCAGCTGAAACTATACCCAAAACCATTACAAGCCTTCATAGTCTAGCTACATGGCTATGTATACCATGAAAAAAATTAAGGACCTACTCTTTGTTGCTTTTCAGCTGAAACTATACCCAAAACCATTACAAGCCTTCATAGTCTAGCTACATGGCTATGTATACCATGAAACCCGAAACCATTACAAGCCTTCATAGTCTAGCTACATGGCTATGTATACCATGAAATGACTATGAAGGCTTGTAATGGTTTTGGGTATAGTTTCAGCTGAAAAGCAACAAAGAGTAGGTCCTTAATTTCAACTTTTAGCTGCCAGTTTCCAGTTGGTTATCCATTCTAGGTAAGCACCTATAACTACTGAAGCATGGTAGAACTTTTTGAACAAACATCATTTTTGATCATCATCAGGTTGCTCTTATTACTCTATGTGGCAAAGGGATCAAGCAGTCTCAATCTCCGTGAGAAACGGACGATTCTGAATCGAATTTCAAACCCTTCCAAGGGTAAACCTAACTCACATGCTTGGAATATCCCATGATCTTTCCGAAACAACCGTTTGCCTTTCATTCTGACTCGTGGATTAGTGCCACCACAATCGACTGTAGAACCATATGCACATCCAATGTGCATGTGACACCCTAGGTGTCAAAATTTTAAAACACTAGGAAGGAATGTGTAATGTGTGTATTGATTGAGTGAATATAAGGACTTATGTGTAATTTTTCAAAAGTAGGAGTCCTTTTATGCAAAATAATTGAATTACACATGTAACTTCCAATTTTGACTAGGGTTCAAAGTGTAAAAGTGTTAGTCATCATTACATTACCTAAACTTGCAATTCAGTCCAAAAGTATATGGAATTTACTTAACTAAGGACAAAAACTTTGAAAAGTTTAAATTGAGTCAAAAGTTTGTAAATAAAGCTCCATCCTTTGAGTTTTTGAATGGGAACCCTAAATAAAAGTTATAGGGTTTGAAAAGATCTACAACTTTTATTTTGACCATTTTCTCATTTGAACTTTAGATTAGTGGGAAATTTTGATTTATAGTGAGGTCCCTGGAATTTTTGGAAACAGCAAATTAGCCCCTGGCGGCCCCCCCTTCTTCTTCCTCCTCTGCCTCCTCTGCCGCGCGACAGCGCCGCCGCCCGCTACCGTTGCCGCGCCGCCCGAGGCCGACCACTACTCCAGCGCCACTCCACGCGTCGCCCCCGAGCTCGCCCACCGCTTTAGCTCCTCCTGCTGGCCTTCCCCGAGCGCGCCACGCCGCCGCCCGAGCCGCCAGCAGCTCCTTACCGTCGCCGTTGTAGCTCATCGCCGCTGCAGCTCCGCCGGCACCATTGTTTACTCGGGTAGCATCCACGCATCATCTCCAAGCCAGCCACCGCCCGAGCTCCCCTCTTCTGGTTCTCTTCCGCGCGCGCCACGCTGCCCCGCCTCTGCCCGAGCTCCGCCCGGCCGCCACGATGCGCCGCCGACCACCACCAGCAGCTACTGCGTGCCGTGCCACTTCTTAACCCCACAGCATGACTAGGAGCCCACTTCGACTACTTATACCCAGTCTTGCGGCCGTATTTCACTTTTCGGTTTCTTCTCCGCTCGACACTCCGCCGGACCACTCCGCATGCAGTCCTGCTCGCCGTTGTCAGCTCGCCCCGCCCCTTTCCAAGCCATGCCGTCACCTCCAGTAGCTTCGCCATGATCCCGTGAAGCTCACAAGCCCCTCCACCGCCACCCTCAAGCACCGCATCCACCTCGCCGACGAGCTCCCCCTTCGCCGCCATCCCGGGTCGCCGTGGGAACCCATCCCTCCGGCTATCCCAGCTCTCGCCAAGGTGATTAATCGAACCGCCTCACTCTCCTGGAGCTATTCCCCCACCTCTGATCCACCGCCGGTGAGCCATCACGTCAGAACACCACCGCCGTGGTTGAGCTCCATCACACCGCCTCGGTTCACCGCCGTTCTACCCCCTCCGGCTAACCCCGACCTGCACATCACCCCTAGTTAGGACCGCCCTAGTTCCCTGAACCTTTGTGACCGGCTCCCCCTCGCCGCCGGCGACCGCCGTCACCGGAATTTGGCCGGCACATCTCAGCCTCTCTGTCCCAATGAGCAAGGACCCAATTGCGTTGATTTGAATCTTCCCGAGGGCCTAGCAGCAAGATTTCAGTCCCTCCCCTCAATTCAAAATCAGTGATCTTTAGAAATTTGTAGAAAATTCAGACAAATGCCAAACTAGTTTTATTTGAATCCTTGAAATAAATTCTACAACTTTTATTACTAGAGTATGGTTTGAAACTAAATACTTTTTGAGTTATTTTAAAACTTAACTAAAGGGTAGCTTGAGCATAACTTGTGCATGCTAGCTCTAGTGTTTGTGATTTTTGATGTGTAGTCTGTTTAGGTTATGAGTAAGCTTGTGTGAAAATTTCAAGTATAGTACTGAAATCTAGTTTGAATTAAATTAAACTTATGCAAATCAAGCTTAAAATGATTTAAATTCCTTCAAGCATGCTAATAAGGTTTTCATGCTTAGATCTTCTAACCATAGGATGTGCTGTATTTGGATAGTTCATAGTAAAATTTTCAAGATTTATAGCACTGATTTTCCTAAGGTATAGATTTAAACTTGAAGTTTGAACTTAATTCAAATACTTTAGTTTCTGTTTTTAGAAAATTATGAAAAATTCATAGTAAGCTTATCTGTTAGAAATAAGCTTACCCACAAAAATTCAAGGCCATAGCTTTGGTGAGTTTCAAACTAAAAATCAAACTTGTTAACCTAATTCAACTAATCCAAGTAATTCTAATAATTGAACTAAGATACAATAGTTGGTTTGAATTATAATTTCTTATCTTATGAAAATTGTGTAAATCCCATTGTTGTATTGCAACTTTATCGTGAAGTAGAACTCTTAAATCAATACCTACTGCTTCAAATCGCCGCATATCTTGTAGATTCGACTACACTCGCTGACGGAACCTACGAGTTGATCCCGAAACCCGAGCTGGGCATTTTGAAAGATCAAGTGAACGTCACCGAGGAATAAACTGAAGCCTCGAACCAAAGTTTGGGAGATATTGACATCTCTGACCCCAGCCCCACCAATGAAGGCAAGCCCTGGACATAAACCGCTATTTTACTACACCGCAATTTTTATATCTATATATATATCTACTTTTGCATTTAAGTTTCCAGGAATTGTAATGAAACCCTAGTTGCATATTCCTTGGAACCTATGTATTGAATACTAGAAACAGAGTTCGACTAGCTGCTAAGCTAATAGGACCGGTAGAAGTTGAGTGATTTCCTGTCACTCGCGAGCTTTATAGGAGTTGCAATGTTTATATTCCTGCAACCACTATAAGGATGACGGACGGGGTTGTGATTGTGATTCATGACCTTGGTAAAAACCCCATCTGTGTTGATGAAAATTTGATAAGGTTGCAGTGTGTGGTAGCGGTGGTTAAGCGTTTAAAAGTACTAGCCACATGCCGCGAAATATGGTAAGCGGTAAGCCTAGTACCCGATCGGCCCGAGGAGTGGACATACCCCCCACCACTTGTAATTTGGTTTTTCGCACACGCACCGATGTGCGGGAGTATGTTCCGCAGCGGATGAGAGTATGTCCTACAGTCAAGCACACTGTAGGAGTATGTTTCGCACAGGCGGACAGAAGTACGGTCATGTAGTCGCGCTACAGACGTATGTCCTGCACATTGGATGTGCGTATCGTCCTACAGTCGCTTGTGGTCACACTGATCCACGAGTCGGAATGAAAGGCAAACGGTTGCTTCGGAATAATCGTTGAGTGTTCCAAGCGTGTGAGTTAGGTTTGCCTTGCAAGGTTGTGAAATTCGATTCAGAATCGTCCGTTTCTCGCGGAGATTGAGACTGCTTGATCCCTTTGCCACATAGAGTAACAAGAGCAACCTTATGGTTATCAAAGATGATGTTTGTTTAAAAGATTATACCATGCTTGAATAGTTATAGTTGCTTACCTAGAATGGATAATCAACTAGAACCTGAAAGCTAAAATTTGAAATTAAGGATCTACTCTTTGTTGCTTTTCAACTGAAAACTATACCTAGAACCATTAAAAGCCTTCATAGTCTAGTTACATGGCTAAGTATACCATGAAACGGGTAAGTCTTGCTGAGTATTAGCATACTCAGCCTTGCATTGTGACTTTTGTTCCAGGTAATCCCCCTGAGGGCTCTACTCTACCCGTGCCATGGCCCTATGCTCTTCCCGATGGTTGGTCCGTGGAGTGGGATCCGTCCCCGGCCAACAAAGGTCCCTCTGAGTGATGTTGAGCATGGGCTCAGCTCAAACATCCATTGTGCGACATCTGTAGTGTCGCATTTTGTTTTCCGCTGCAGATATTTCAACCTAAACAGTATTGTATAAATTCGTACCAGCTAGGTCTTGCTACGATGTTTGAATACTAATGGTTGGCAGTTGTATCTCTGGACTTGCCTTCATGCGAGGTACCTTGTTTTGATCCTGTGATAGGTGGTTTTATCGGGACTTTACCCGACAGACCATGGGGTTACACCGTTTGAAGTGCGGTTGAGCATTTAATACCTTCCGAGAAAGGATCAGCGCACTTGAGCCAGTGTAATTCAAGTTGGTTCTGCCATAGCTGGTATCAGAGCTAACAAGTGTACACTGGAGATATAAATTGTCTTAGAAATGTTTTTAGTATAAAATTTGACCAATAAAGTATTTGGCAAAACTACGTTGGTTTCGTTAAGGATTGTGCCTAGTACGTAAAGCCCTAGGGTAATGTTTATTAAGGGAATTATAGGTGGCTATAGTATATAACTCTAACTACCAGCATTACTTTTCCATCAAAACTTAAATTTATGCACAACCCAACTTTACATTCTATAACGACACCTTCGACGATGAGGTAAGAAGGTAAGGATCCTCAGCTAACTGGGGAGTTAGCCTTCCCGTCGGTGATGTGAACCGAACGTTGTTTCTCAAGCAGTGGCCTACTTGAGATGCTGCCAATATATCAACTTAGGTTGATTATATTGGGAGTATATGGTTAGGCGCAGGGTATGGCGATCGCTGTTCATACCCCCGCATTTTTGCGGTACCCCCGTGAATATGTTATTTCGATAACGTATGTTAACGTTGTCTGTACGGCGGTAATTGTACAGATGCTATTTCTATAGTGAACAGTAATGATTGGGAACGCTTTCATGACATGTTGTCATGAAAGGTTCATGATATATATTGTGGTTTTCTGTAGTTACGCTAACCACGATAGGTTCTGAACGGTTAGGATTATCGACTAGATATTATAGAGAGAGACGTATCAATTATGCCACGGTAATTAACTACGTAAGACCCAGATTAATGGGCAGTTATTTTGGTTTGTGAGGACGTTAGTGCGTGCATGCATCTTTGAATTGATTGTGAATTAAAACTTGTGTTTATGTTGTGATAAGGAAATTTAGAGTGTGGTTATCCATAAGTGCAGTTTAGAAATGATCAAACAGCCATAGGGTTTAGTATCTCGGTATCCTTGCCTCATCCGCCAAATCTATCGTAACTACTAGATCTCCGATCCTTGCTGTGACCAGAATCAAATATCTTGTTCCATTTACCTTGTGAGTTCTCAGTTGGATGTCTATCTCGATGCATTCTACCATTTCCATAAGTCTAACTCACATCTTTCCACAACCTTTATCAAACTTCAGGAAGTTATACCCAATCTAACATTTGAATCCTTTTGATTCAGATGGCAGATGTTTAGAGGATTTATTGGGATGCTGAGGGATATGCTCACACTGCTTGTTTACATTGGGAAGGGTTTCCGAAAATCTTGTGGGATACACTTTGTATATTTCACTATCGGTACCCACCCCAGTATAAGGGTCATGAGTATGTTGAGGTCAGAGTTCCTCGATGCCGTGCCACTATTACTGTTGTGACATTCAGGTACTTAGGATTAAACTACACTCGATTCTATTATAAAGTGTGCATGTTTGACCTTGTGTATGTGTGCTAAAATTTAAATGCTAAGGGAAAAAGATATTTTTATATAATTCTGAAAAATTTAGGTCCTTTAGTGTTAAATGGGTGAGAATGGGAGGAAAAAATCAAAATATATGAAGGTTGTTTTGCAAAAGTCAAGAACTTGCTTTTAAACCACAAATATAGGTGAAACTACCCAAAGGATGCAAGCGTGGTGTAGATTTTAAATAGGATTTAATTAAAGTTTAAAACTTAGCCAAGTTTTAAAGTATATTCAAAACCTTAGCTCTTTTGCCACTAAACCTTAAAGCAAAGTTGTAGATCTTGTTGAACTATACACTTTTGCTTTTGGGCACATTTTTATTTGAGCTATGGTTTGAAAGTTATCTAGGCTTTACAGTGGAGTCCCTGTACTTTTGGAGAATTACACATTAGTCCCCATCGTGTACCTCCAGCTCCCTCCTCCTCTGTTTTCTCTGCGCCCGACCCCCGCCGCCTTTACCGGCCATGTGCCGAGCATCGGCCACCCCCGCGCCGCTTCCCTTCGTGCCACGTGCCGCCCCAGCGCTCGCGCCGCCGTTCCCCACCCCGTGCTGTCCCTCTCCTCGCTTCTCCATGTCGCGCCCCCGCCGCCCGAGCTGCCACACCTCCCGCCGGCTTGCCAGCTCCTGCTCCCACGCGACCAAGCCTTCTTATGGACCCCGAGCACGTTCTGGAGCTCCTCGTGAACTTGCTCTTGCACTTGCGCACGCACGTTTTGCTCACCTCTCTCTTTTGCCGAGCTCTCCACCTCGCCGGACCTCCGCCGTAGCTTCTGCTCGCCGTCGACAGCCGCCGCTGCCGCTTCCCATCCCCGATCTAGTGCTCCTAGAGCACCGCTGCAACCCACTAGTGCTCCCCAGCCTGCCCAATTTCACTCTCGTGCACCGGAACGACCGGACCACTACGCCGGTGAGCTCGAGCTTCCGCCGCCGCTCAGCCTCGCCATCATCCCTGCGATCCACTGCCTCCTAGCCCCGACCAAGCACACCATCAGCACCACATCAACCCGGGGAAGCTTTCTAGCCACTTCTCTACCGCCCTCCAGCACTCCGGCCACCGGAACACCGATGACGTCCCTCGGACCTCCACCGCCCACCCCTGTTCGCCGTCGATACGCCGCCTTGGCCCTTCTCTTCCCCAACACCGGCCACCCCTGTGATCACCGTGAGTCCCTAAACCTTTTCCCTCACTTGCCCCTCTCCGCCGGTGAGTCCCCTCACCGGAATTTGATCGGCACCGATCGAGTTTCCTGTGTAGCCCGGCCAAGGATCCAATTGCAAAGATTCAAAACTTTCCAGGGGCCTATGTGTAGGAAATCAGAACCCCCCTATTCAAATCAGCCAACTTGTAAAATCCATAGGAAATTGTAGAAAAATCCAAAAATGGCCAAACCAATTTTGTTGTACTCCTGAAATCTAACTCTACAACTTTTATTAATGAAGTTCAGTTTGGAACCAAATAATTTTAGAGTTATTTTAAAATTTAGCATAAGGGTATCTTGAGTGTAACTTTTGCATATTAACTTTATTTCCTGTGAATTTTGGTGAGTAACTTGTTTAGGATACAAGTGATCTTGTTTGAAAAATTCATATATAATACTGAACCCTAGCTTGAATTAATTTAAACTTATGCAAATCAAACTTGAAAGGGTTTAAATTTAATTAAGCCTGCTACCATGTGATGATATATAATTGAGTAGTTCATAATAAATATTTCATGAATTTATGGCACTGTTTTACAAAAGATTTGAATTTAAACTTGACATTTGAACTAAATAAAAATACCCTATAGTCTATTTTCAAAAAATTATGAAAAATTCACAGTAAGCTCATCCACTAGAAGAGAGCTTACCCACAAAAATTCAAGGCTAGAGCCTTTGTGGATTTCAAAATAAAAATCAAACTTGTTAACCTAATTCTATTAAATCAAGTAATTTGATATTGAATTAAAGTATACTTAATAAATTTGATTTCAAATCTCCTATTTTATGAAGTTGTAATTATCAATTGGTTGGATTGCAACTTAATCGTGAAATAAAATACTTAACTCAAGAACCACCAAATTTAAATTATTGCACATCATGTAGAGTCAGCGACACTCGACAACGGAGACTACGAGCTAGTCCCGGAACCAGAGCAAAGGATTTCTGAAGATCCTGCAAACGTCGTCAAGACTTTAACTAAAGCTCTGAACAAAAGTTCAGAAATCTTTGACACTCCTGCCCCAAGCCCCGCTCAACAAGGCAAGGCCCGATGCATAACCCAGTATTTCAAATTATTACATTTATACAATTTTATGCTTATATATTATATCTTGCATTAAGTCTAAGAGTTGAAATGGAACCCTAGATGCACGAATACTAAGAACCTATGTATTGTGCCTAAGTCCGTATCGAATAGATGCTCTGCTAATAGGACCGGCAGAAGTCGGGTGATTTCCTGTCACTCACGCGATATAGGAATTGAATGTTTACGATCCTGCAATCACTATAAGGATGATGGACGGGGTCATGTGCAGTATCATGACCTAGAAGGTTACCCCGTCTGTGTTGATAAAAGTTGCTAAGGTCGCAGTGTGTGGTAGTGGTGGTTAAGCGTTTGAAAGTACTAGCCACATGCCGTGAAATATGGAAAGCGGTAAGCCTAGTAACCAATCGGCCCGAGGAGTGGACATACCTCCCACCACTCGTAATTTGGTTTTTCACACGCACCTACGTGCGGGAGTACGTTCCGCGCAGCGGATAGGAGTACGGTCATGTAGTCCCGCTACAAACGTATGTCCTGTACATTGGATGTGCGTATGGTCCTACAGTCGCTTGTGGTGGCCCTGTTCCACGAGTCGGAATGAAAGGCAAACGGTTGCTTCGGAACGATTGTTGGATGTTCCATGCGTGTAAGTTAGGTTTACCCTTGCAAGGTTTGGAAATTCAAGTCAGAATCCTCCATTTCTCGCGGAGATTGAGACTACTTATTCCTTCTGCCACATAGAGTAAGAACAGTAACCATTGTTAAAATAATCTTGATGGATGCTAATCTCTACCTTGTTTGTCTAGTATAGGTGCTTACCTAGAATAGTTAATGAAACTAGAATGTGAAAGCTAAAATATGAAAGTTAGATCATACTCTTTGTTGCTTTTCAGCAAAAGAAAACCAAAGCCCCTCATGTCCTCCATGGTCTAGTTATGGGCTAAGTATACCCAATTCCGGATAAGTCTTGCTGAGTATTAGCATACTCAGTCTTGCTAGTCTATTTACATGTATGACCTTTGAGAACCCCACGGATGGTCCATCATGGCCAATCTCTATTCCGTTTGGCTGGTCCGTGGAGTGGGATCCGTCCCCGGCTGGCAGTGACCCTCCGGAATGACACCATGTTTCGGGCTGAACTTGGTGTCAACCTTCGCGACGTGTGTAGTCGCATGTTTATTTCTTCCGCTGTAACTCTACACAAGCTTGCATAGCTTGTGGAGTTTAAACAATGTTTGTATAAGTATACTTAAGTTTGAAATGGTTTGTAAAAATATTTAATATTTTGTGAATTAAAAGTTGGTGAGCTGTTGTGCGATTGTAAACTCGCCTTCGTGCGAGGTAAACCTAGTTCGATCCTGTTGAACCGTGGTTGTATCGGGCGGTGACCCGATAGACCAATGGGTTGTTCCGTTTGAAGTGCGTTGAGTTAGGATCGCCTGTATAGCGATGACTAGCGCGCTTGAGCCGGAATAATTCAGACGATTATGCTACAGCTGGTATCAGAGCCGTAGGTTTATGCTTACAGAGTGCAGCAGCTCTTAAAAATGTTTTCAGGATAAAATTTGCCTAACAAAAGAAATTTGCAAAGTGCGTTGGACTCGTTAAGATTGGTGCTTAGATTGTAAAGCCCTAAGGGAATTATAGGGGAATTATCAGGTGGCTACTAGTATATATATGTATATAGTTCAGTTCTAACTTGCAGCACTATTTTCTGTTAAAACTTACTTTCCAGCATAACCAACCCTAGATATTTATTCATATTGTTGTGTTCCTCAACGTTGAGACGACAAGGTAAGAAGGTAAGGATCCTCAGCCAATTGGGGAGATTAGCCTTCTCGTCGGTGATGCGAACCGAACGCTGTTTCTCAAGCAGTGGCCTACTTGAGATGCTGCTAATATATCAACTTAGGTTGAATATATTGGGAGTATATGGTTCGGCGCAAGGTATGGCGATCGCTGTTCATACCCCCGCATTTTGCGGTACCCCATGAATACGTTGTTTCGATGACGTGTGTTAACGTTGTCTGTATGGCGGTAATGGTACAGATGCTATTTCTATAGTGAGTAGTACTGTTTGGGGACGCTTTTATGTCGTGCTGCCATGAAAGGTTCATGTTATATAAATATGGTCTTTTGCAGGTACACTAACCACGGTTAAGAGGTTAAGACGGATAGGAATTATCGACTAGTTATTAGTGAGAGATGTATGTGTTATGCCACCGAAATTAACCACGTAAGTCCAAAAATATTCAGCAATTATTTTGGTTGTGAGGTCGAATAGTACGTGCATACATAATCCATTATTAAACAAAGTGAGTGTTTTGAATGTGTTGTTCTTTCAAGGACGTATAGAGTGTTGTCTATTGTAGTGTGGTTTCACTAGGATTCTTGTGGTAGTCTTAGTTGGGTTTTCAGCATCCTTCGAAATCTCACCATCTGAATTCTTGTTTCAGATGGCGGCTCCTTCAAACATCTTTTGGGATCATGCAGGGCATCTCCATACTAATGCCTTGCACTGGGAGGGTTTTCCCCATCTTTTATGGAAATCACTTAGTCTATTCTTCTACACCGAGCCCCCACAATATGATGGAGTGGAGTATAGGGAAGAAGGTGTTCCCCAGTGCAGAGTCAAGATGACTATTCCTCAACATCCTTTTCGTTCTCAGTGGTAGCCCATTGAAATCAATGTAGTTGGCTATCATCTCGTCGACACCATTGAGACCGCAGTGTGACAGTTCGTGTACTTGTAATGCTAGGCAAATATTTAGTTAATGTGAAATATGCGTTTGTTTGTATAAAGCTTATGTGTGTTTATGGGAAGCTTTTAAAAATTTAAAGTGTAGATAAAAGGGGTATTTTTGTAATTATAGAAAAACCTAGGGTTGTTTTTGCAAAATGTATTTGGGGAAGAATAATTTCAAAATAAGTGAAAGGTGGTTTTGTAAACATTTTTTTCTTATATTATCCCTTGTAAAAAAATATATGTTTATTTGAAAGTTGTATTTGAAATGTGTGTGTTGAAGTGTGTAAAAAATTTTGGGTAAAGTGGTAAAAATAAGGGTGTTTATATAATTTTATAAAAGTATAAGTCCTTTTGTGTAAGTATTTGATTTACAAAAGTAACTTTCAAGTCATCATGACATGTCTATCCAATCATTATGACGCGTCTATCCCGTCATCATGACGTGTCATAAATGCTTGCATTTAGGTCCTGAATTTTATAAAATTTCATTCTTTAGGACAAAAGCAATTCAAATCCAACTTTTGCTCAAAACTTCACGCGTAAAAATAAAAATTTTGAGTTTTTGAACTTGAGCCCTAAAACAATGTTGTAGGGTTTGAAAAACTCTCCAACTTTCATTTTGGGCATTTCTTCATTAAGGTTTTAAATCAACGGGAAATTTTGTTTTACGGACAGGTCCCTGCAGATTTCTGAAATTGCTTATATGCCCTTGGAGAATCCCACTTGTCCTTCCTCTCTGCTCTCCCTTATCCTGGTGCTCTTCCTTTTTCTTTTTACCGGCCGCCCATCTCTTTCTCTCCCTGCTTCTTTTCCTCTTTCTCCCCTCTCTCTCTTCAGCACAAGCACGTAGGCCCGAGCGGTGAGCGCGGCCCCAGGCCAGGCGGGGCGCGTGCGGGAGAGCGCGTGACGCGGCAGCGGGCGTGGGGGCGGCTCGGCCGGTGGGCCACGGCAGCGGCCAGGCGCAGGCGCGGGCTGGCGATGGTCCAGGCGTGCAAGCGGCGCGGGCTGGTGATGGCTCAGGCGGCGAGCGGCTCAGGCAGCAGCAGACGCCGGGCGAGCGCGGGGCGGACGGAAGTTGGAGCGGCAGCGGCTTAGCGCAGGCGCAGGGGGCGGCTCGGCCCGAGCGCGGGCGAGCGGAGGCGGGTGAGGCGCGTGGCAGGCGCGGCTCGGAGCAAGCGGAGCGGGCCCGGGGCCGAGCGGGCGGTGCGTGCAAGGCTAGAGCGAGGCGGGCGCGTGGATGCGGAGCGCTGGCGTGCGGCTCGCGCGGGAGCAGGCGCTCGGGCAGGCTGCAGGCATGGAGTGGGCCCGGGCGAGCGCGCGAGGAAGCTGAGCGCGTGGGAGCGAAGGCCCGAGTGAGCGCTAGAGGAGGCGATGCAGTGCTGGTGGTGCACGTTGGAGCGCAGGCGCTGGAGCAGGCTCGGCACCGGCAGACGCGCGTGAGCAGGCAGCAGCATGCGGGGCGTGCGCGAGCGCGGCAGGTGCGGGACCCGGGCGGAAGCGAGTAGCCCGGGGCGAGCAGTGGCGCGTGGGTGGAGCAGCGCGTGCGCGGTGGAGCAGCAACGCGGGAAGGCGTGGTAGACGGCGGCGCAGACGCAGGTGGAGTTGCGGCCGTAGCGTGGCAGCGTGTGAGCAGAAGAAGGGTGGCCGCAGCAGGTGTGGCGCGGGCCAAGGGCGCACGCAGTTCGGGCATGCGCGGGAGTGATTCGGCAAGGCCGAAGCAAGCGCGGGTCCAACAATAGGGGAAGAGAAGTAACTGTGCAGGGCAACGACGTACCGAGCGATGACGTGCAGGGTGGCGACGTACAACGCATGGCGGTGTTTCCGCTGGGCGAGCTCAGGCCGCGACCGAGTCGGGTGCAAGAGGGTCGCGCGTGATGGACATTAGAGGCCATCGAGGAAACGCAGCGGAAGGCACGGCCCTAATACAGGTAGACCACAGTCCTCGCGAAGGCGAAGGTGTGAGTATGGCGTGGCGAATCGGAAAGAGAAGCCGCGGAGCGAAGGCAGTGGTCGGGCGTGACAAGCTCGGAGGAGATGCGGTGCAGCCAGGCACGACGAGCTCCCTTCATCTATACGGAAGTCGAGGCGGGAGCAACGCGACACGGGTTTGACGTGCAACGCAAGACCGGCGGCGGCGGTAGGTCAAACCGGAGGGCGTCGTAACAAGTGGAGGGGACGGCGAAGTTGCAGGACCCAGAGGACCGAGCGGAACTGAACCGGCGCGTTCGTGAGTGCGAGCGGAAGCGTTCTACCAGTGGCTGGCTCAGCTCGTGAGCAGGAAAATCCTGGGGTTCGCGGAGAAGTCGGTATAGCGAACCCATTCGGCTCCATCGTCTCGTCCCACGATCCACGACTTCTAGCAGTTCTTACCCTCGTGGATCGCTCAACCGCTATCACCACGAGTCACCACGAAGACTAATCCTTCGGCCATCTTCCACCCACAGCAACCCTTCCCGGTAAACTTCTTCGTCAACCACGGAATCTCGTCATCGTCGAGCTTATCTTATCGCCGATTCTGTTTATCGCGGGAATTCACTTTCCGCGTGTTCTCCTTCATAACCAAGGCTACCCCAAGGTTTGCCCTGATTCACTGAATCTTTCTAATGCCGGCGATTCCTTTACCGGAATATCGTCGTTATCTTCCTATTATCTGTTTTCCCCGACCAGGGACTTGATTGCTTTGGTTTAGAAAGTTCTAGGGTGTTCTCTGTAAAATTTCCAGGGCTTTCTTTATTTTTAACTTAGTGAACTTCTACATTTCATAGATTTTCGTAAGAAGTTCATAAAAGTACAAAATCAGTTTTGTTTGAAACCCTAGGTCGAAATCTACAAGTTTTATGTTATGATCTTGAGTGAAAGTCTTTGAATTGTGATCTAGGTTGAATACTAGGAAATGAATGCTTTATTTGTACCTTGAGTGGTATGCATGTGTTGCAGCTAAAGGGTTAATCATAGGATATATGCCTTAGGCAGAAAGGTGCGATATCTAGTTAATCCTTTCCCACGAAGTGCTCATATCCTTGCCGTCAAGACGTTATCCTTGTCTTGATTGCCGTTTCCTTAAGATTCTCTTCGTATAAAGATCTTTGTTAATTCATGTGCATCTGTTGCTTAGCTTATACATCTCTGTAGCTGCGTTTCAACATCAGCTTTTGGTTCAGCCGCTAAGCATCCGTTTCCTTGAGTCTATGATGTTCCTGTGTAACAGCTGTCAGTTGCTTCTACCATCGGCTGGTTAGCTGATACGGTTGATATCTTTCTAATATCGGCTACTGCCGATACAACTCTTTTGTTCTGTCCTACATCGGCTGCACATAGACGATGCATCGGAGATGCACACACAATCTTAGGATGCTTGTTATCAGCTGACCCAAGCCGATTCTAGCTGTCTTCCATATCAATCTATTATGGTCGATCAATCCTTAATTTTCCTATCCTTATCCACACACTTCTATCAGCCGATTTGTCGACTGAGAGATCGGCTATATATCTATCGGTCACATACCCTCAATCACACTCCAATCGGCTGTACGTCACTCAATTGTTGTGCTGATGTAATCGAGTCGATACAACCACACCTAGTTACCTAGAATAACACTTAAGCACATCTCAGTTAAGACACAACTGCTTTAGGAATCACCCCTCTGCTGAAGTAATCGATGCTTTCATCGATCATCTAGGAACCCGATGCACTCATCAATCAGCTAAACCCCCGTTGTTTCCAATCGGCTCTGTTGTAACCCTCAACAAGTAGCTGATTCTAATTAGTTGTTCCCCTATAGCTCTGTCTAGGTTTAGTTCAGATCTTTTTGGATGTTATATGAGTGGTATGTTAAATGAGTGTTGGATTGCAACTTTATTGTGAAGTAAGATAGTTTTGTGTGCACACTTTGAATGTAATGTTGCATTGCATGTAGATACGACTACTTCCGCAGACGGTACCTACAAGATCTCCAGGAGTTTGCGGAGGGCTTTCCTGAAGACCAAATGAACATTACCAAGGGATTATCTGAAGCCCCGAACCAAAGTTTGGAAGATCTTAACTTTACTGACTTCAGTCCCACCAGTAAAGGCAAGCCCCGGACATAATCCACTATTTTAATTACACTGCAATCTATATCTATTTACGTATTCTATGCATTAAGTTCTTAGGAATTGCTTGAAACCCTAGTTGCATTTCCCTAGGAACCAATGTATTGAGTAGTAGCACTTGAGTCCGACTAGCTGCTATGCTAATAGGACCGGTAGAAGTCGGGTGATTTCCTGTCACTCGCGCGATATAGGAGTTGTAATGTTTACATTCCTGTTATCACTATAAGGATGACGGACGGGAGTTTTATGAGGTATCATGGTTGAGGTGATACCCCGTCTGTGTTGTTGAAAGTAATAAGGTCGCGGTGTGTGCCGATCGGGGTTAAGCGTTTGAAAGTACTAACCACATGCCGTGAAATATGGTAAGCGGTAAGCCTAGTAGCCAATCGGCCCGAGGAGTGGACATACCTCCCACCACTCGTCTTGCTTCTTCTGGTTACTTATGTTCGACGTGTGGGAATACGTGTTGCAAGGGTAACCAGGAGTACGGGTTTTGTAGTCGCGCTACAGACGTACATCCTGCACACATTGGGAGTGCGTATGGTCCTGCAGTCGCTTGTGGTGGCTCTGATCCACGAGTCGGAATGAAAGGCAAACGGTTGCTTCGGAATGACCCTTTGGTGTTCCAAGCGTGTGAGTTAGGTTTACCTTGCAAGGTTAAATTCGATTCAGAATCGTCCGCTTCTCACGAAGATTGAGACTGCTTGATCCCTTTATCACACAGAGTAACAAGAGCAACTATATAATGAGTAATGCTGATGGTTGGTATAAAGAGCTCTACCTTCCTTGCTTAGTTATAAGTGCTTATCTAGAATGGATAATCACATAGAACTTGAAAGCTAAAAATTGAAAATAAGGATCTATTCTTAGTTGCTTTTCAGCTGAAACTAAACTCAGAACTATTATAAGCCTTCATAAGTCTAATTATGGGCTAAAGTATACCCAATCCCGGGTAAGCCTTGCTGAGTATTAGTATACTCAGCCTTGCTAGCTATATGTTTTGCAGGTAATGTCTGGGAAAACCCTACTCTTCCTTGCCTTGGCCCTGTGCTCTCCCAGAAGGTTAGTCCGTGGAATGGGATCCGTCCTCGGCCAACATTGATGATACCGAGTGATGTCGTGCCCGGGCTTAGCATGACATCCGTCTTGTCGACGTGCTGTAGATCATCGCGTATGTTTTCTGCTGCTAAAAATCATAGCTTAAACAGTTTGTATTGTTTTCTCTAAGTTTGAAACTTTGTACTACTTTTATAAACTCTTGTAATGTAATTCCCTGTTATGTAAATTGTGATGGTGATTGTATCTCTGGACTCACCTTCATGTGAGGTAACCTTATTTGATCCTGTGTATCGGTGGTTTATCGGGACGTTACCCGACAGGCCAAGGAATTATACCGTTTGAAGCACGTTGGAGCCCTCAGGAGTGGACTCGCGTACTTGAGCCGGTATAATTCAGGTTGGTTCTGCTACAGCTGGTATCAGAGCTATAAGGTTACTTTGGAGATACATTTTACCTTAAAAATGCTTTCAGTATAAAAGTTTGACCAACAAAGTATTTGGCAAAACTACGTTGGTTTCGTTAAGAATTATGTTTAGTACGTAAAGCCCTAGGGTAATGCTTATGAGGGAAATAGAGGTGGCTATAATATATATATATATATATATATATATATAACTCTAACTATCAGCATTACTTTTCAGTCAAAACTTAAAATTCATGCACAACCCCAATTTTACATTCTGTAACGACACTTTCGACGATGAGGTAAGAAGGTAAGGATCCTCAGCTAACTGGGGAGTTAGCCTTCCCGTCGGTGATGCGAACCGAACGCTGTTTCTCAAGCAGTGGCCTACTTGAGATGCTGCCAATATACCAACTTCGGTTGACTATATTGGGAGTATATAGTTAGGTATGGGGTATGAACAGCGACACCCCCGCATTTTTGCAGTACCCCCGTGAATACGTTATCTCGATAACGTATGTTAACGTTGTCTGTATGGTGGTAATTGTACAGATGCTGTTTCTATAGTGAACAGTAATGTTTGAGGACGCTTTCATGACATGCTGGCATGAAAGGTTCAGTATATACATATTGTGTTTTCTGCAGTAATGCTAACTACGATTCGATAGGTTCTGAACGGTTAGAATTATCGACTAGATATTACAGGGAGAGACGTATTTATATGATGCCACCGTACTTAACCACGTAAGACCAAGATTACTTGGCAGTTATTTTTGTTTGTGAGGACGTGTAGAACGTGCATACATCATGACATCTTGGATTGACCTGATTGCCTTGGTTGTTACGTTGATGTACTGAAATATGTGCTTGTATCTGAATGCCTGTTTTGACTTTGTGTGGTAGGAGCCAACGTAATCTGCTAGGCTAACTTGGAGTGAGAAGGTCTTTTGTGAATCAAGTGAATTGAGTTATGTTTGAACCCTATCACCGATTTTAGCTTAACAGCCAAATCAAACCCATGATCGTGCTTTGAATCTGTTTCGGCAGAACCATTGAGCTTTTCCTTTGGTGGTTAAACCTTGATAATCATCAACAAACTCTTCAATCCATCATTCAGTGATTCATCTATCCTCTCTTGATGTTGTACCTTATATTGTTGGCTATTCTGGTTACAACATCTGAAAGTTGCACCTTCAATTTTTGCTTAGATGATTTTGGATAAATTAAAAGGATTTATGACCATAATTACTTTTTGGATACAATTCTACTGGCAAAAGTCATGCATCATAACACATACCATCTTTGGTCAGTGCATAGTGTTGCATCATCATCGAAAATCCGTAGACTGACTAACAGGTGTGCCTCTAGTACAACTTTGGGTTGTCTTTCGTTTCCTAAGATCTGTCTTGTTGCTGTTGGCACTACAAGGTTGTTGTTCCTCTTTTGTGGTGGTGTTTAATCACATGACCATGATGCCGTGTCGGAACCTAAGGCCTCATGTGCACTGCAGTCACATGATTGAGCCATTAGGGGCGCACTGGTGACTAGGTATATGTGACGTAACCCCACTGCAATCTCTTCTTATGCAACCTTACTAGTGTCCTAACTTTTGATCTTCGCACAGGGATATAGAGCTACCCAGGTGTTAGTCACGAGAGAACGGTTGTAGAGTGTGAGTCGTGTGCATCATCAACTCATGATAGCAGTATGCATCATACTTCATGCATTTCATACGTGCATACATTGCAAGTATCATCATCCTTGCATCATAGTGTATGCATCATTTGGTCAACATCATGGTAATTGCATTGTATCATATGCATCATCTCGGTCGTGCATGGAATCCCTCATCCTCATGTTGCACCATCATTGTAATCATACATCTCAGTAGTGCATCATGTTCATGGTTATATATCGAGCATTGCACTCTGAGTTGCAGCATTTTATCGTTACTCCTTGATTGCATCGGTATACATAGGCATGTTTTGCAATCAACATCATCTAAACTATTCAGATAATAAACTCTGAGCAGGAATGTTTCAAACATCACTTATCAATCTTTCATACTATTCTCGCTTGCTATCCATAAGTTTTGTGATGAATGTCGCCGACATTTATCATCCTCATGATTGTAATCTCAATTCTATGAGAACTTGATCGCCTTTCTCTTTCTTCTCTCGTCAAACTCATCCATATACAAGCTATCCATGCTTCCGTTATACTCATCTTGTCATACTTCAACGACTTTTATCGTCAACATCAATCTTCCCTGGTGTGATTGCTTCCTGTTACTTTTGATGGGTGATTTGCTTCTCTTCCCTTAAGAGTCTTTCGCCCGAATCTCGGGACGAGATTCTTTTTAGGGGGGGAGGCTATGACAGTTCGTGTACCTGTAATGCTAGGCAAATATTTAGTTAATGTGAAATATGTGTTTGTTTGTATAAAGCTTATGTGTGTTTATGGGAAGCTTTTGAAAATTTAAAGTGTAGATAAAAGGGGTATTTTTGTAATTACAGAAAAACCTAGGGTTGTTTTTGCAAAATGTATTTGGGGAAGAATAATTTCAAAATAAGTGAAAGGTGGTTTTGTAAACATGTTTTTCTTATATTATCCCTTGTAAAAAATATATGTTTATTTGAAAGTTGTATTTGAAATGTGTGTGTTGAAGTGTGTAAAAATTTTTGGGTAAAGTGGTAAAAATAAGGGTGTTTATGTAATTTTATAAAAGTATAAGTCCTTTTGTGTAAGTATTTGATTTACAAAAGTAACTTTCAAAATTACTTAGGACTAAAGTGTAAACGATGCAAGTCATCATGACATGTCTATCCAATCATTATGACGAGTCTATCCCGTCATCATGACGTGTCATAAATGCTTGCATTTAGGTCCTGAATTTTATAAAATTTCATTCTTTAGGACAAAAGCAATTCAAATCCAACTTTTGCTCAAAACTTCACGGGTAAAAATAAAAATTTTGAGTTTTTGAACTTGAGCCCTAAAACAATGTTGTAGGGTTTGAAAAACTCTCCAACTTTCGTTTTGTGCATTTCTTCATTAAGGTTTTAAATCAACGGGAAATTTTGTTTTACGGACAGGTCCCTGCAGATTTCTGAAATTGTGTATATGCCCTTGGAGAATCCCACTTGTCCTTCCTCTCTGCTCTCCCTTATCCTGGTGCTCTTCCTGTTTTATTTTACCGGCCGCCCATCTCTTTCTCTCCCTGCTTCTTTTCCTCTTTCTCCCCTCTCTCTTCAGCACAAGCAGGCAGGCCCGAGCGGTTAGTGCGGCCCCAGGCCAGGCGGGGCGCGTGCGGGCGAGCGCGTGACGCGGCAGCGGGCATGGGGGCGGCTCGGCCGGTGGGCCGCGGCAGCGGCCAGGCGCAAGCGCGGGCTAGCGATGGTCCAGGCGTGCAAGTGGTGCGGGCTGGCAATGGCTCAGGCGGCGAGCGGCTCAGGCAGCAGAAGACGCCGGGCAAGCGCGGGGCGGACGGAAGTTGGAGCGGCGGCGGCTCGGCGCAGGCGCAGGGGGCGGCTCGGCCCGAGCGCGGGCGAGCGGAGGCGCGTGAGGCGCGCGGCAGGCGCGGCTCGGAGCAAGCGGAGCGGGCCCGGGGCCGAGCGGGCGGTGCGTGCAAGGCCAGAGCGAGGCGGGCGCGTGGATGCGGAGCGCGGGCGTGCGGCTCGTGCGGGAGCAGGCGCTTGGGCATGCTGCAGGCACGGAGTGGGCCCGGGCGAGCGCGCGAGGAAGCTGAGCGCGTGGGAGCGATGGCTCGAGTGAGTGCTAGAGGAGGCGATGCAGTGCTGGTGGTGCACGTTGGAGCACAGGCGCTGGAGCAGGCTCGGCACCGGCAGACGCGCGTGAGCAGGCAGCGGCGTGCGGGGCGCGCGCGAGCGCGGCAGGTGCGGGACCCGGGCGGAAGCGAGCAGCCCGGAGCGAGCAGTGGCGCGCGGGTGGAGCAGCGCGTGCGCGGTGGAGCAGCAACGCGGGAAGGCGCGGTAGACGGCGGCGCAGACGCAGGTGGAGTTGCGGCCGTAGCGTGGCAGCGTGTGAGCAGAAGAAGGGTGGCCGCAGCAGGTGTGGCGCGGGCCAAGGGCGCACGCAGTTCGGGCATGCGCGGGAGTGATTCGGCAAGGCCGAAGCAAGCGCAGGTCCAACAACAGGGGAAGAGAAGTAACTGTGCAGGGCAACGACGTACCGAGCGATGACGTGCAGGGTGGCGACGTACAACGCATGGCGGTGTTTCCGCTGGGCGAGCTCAGGCCGCGACCGAGTCGGGTGCAAGAGGGTCGCGCGTGATGGACATTAGAGGCCATCGAGGAAACGCAGCGGAAGGCACGGCCCTAATACAGGTAGACCACAGTCCTCGCGAAGGCGACGGTGTGAGTATGGCGTGGCGAATCGGAAAGAGAAGCCGCGGAGCGAAGGCAGTGGTCGGGCGTGATAAGCTCGGAGGAGATGCGGTGCAGCCAGGCACGACGAGCTCCCTTCATCTATACGGAAGTCGAGGCGGGAGCAACGCGACACGGGTTTGACGTGCAACGCAAGACCGGTGGCGGTGGTAAGTCAAACCGGAGGGCGTCGTAACAAGTGGAGGGGACGACGAAGTTGCAGGACCCAGAGGACCGAGCGGAACTGAACCGGCGCGTTCGCGAGTGCGAGCGGAAGCGTTCTACCGGTGGCCGGCTCAGCTCGTGACCAGGAAAATCCTGGGGTTCGCGGAGAAGTCGGTATAGCGAACCCATTCGGCTCCATCGTCTCGTCCCATGATCCACGACTTCTAGCAGTTCTTACCCTCGTGGATCGCTCAACCGCTATCACCACGAGTCACCACGAAGACTACTCCTTCGGCCATCTTCCACCCACAGCAACCCTTCCCGGCAAACTTCTTCGTCAACCACGGAATCTCGTCATCATCGAGCTTATCTTATCGCCGATTCTGTTCGTCGCGGGAATTCACTTTCCGCGTGTTCTCCTTCATAACCAAGGCTACCCCAAGGTTTGCCCTGATTCACTGAATCTTTCTAATGCCGGCGATTCCTTTACCGGAATATCGTCGTTATCTTCCTATTATCTGTTTTCCCCAACCAGGGACTTGATTGCTTTGGTTTAGAAAGTTCTTGGGTGTTCTCTGTAAAATTTCCAGGGCTTTCTTTATTTTTAACTTAGTGAACTTCTACATTTCATAGATTTTCGTAAGAAGTTCATAAAAGTACAAAATCAGTTTTGTTTGAAACCCTAGGTCAAAATCTACAAGTTTTATGTTATGATCTTGAGTGAAAGTCTTTGAATTGTGATCTAGGTTGAATACTAGGAAATGAATGCTTTATTTGTACCTTGTGTGGTATGCATGTGTTGTAGCTAAAGGGTTAATCATAGGATATATGCCTTAGGCAGAAAGGTGCGATATCTAGTTAATCCTTTCCCACGAAGTGCTCATATCCTTGCCGTCAAGATGTTATCCTTGTCTTGATTGCCGTTTCCTTAAGATTCTCTTCGTATAAAGATCTTTGTTAATTCATGTGCATCTGTTGCTTAGCTTATACATCTCTGTAGCTGCGTTTCAACATCAGCTTTTGGTTCAGCCGCTAAGCATCCGTTTCCTTGAGTCTATGATGTTCCTGTGTAACAGCTGTCAGTCGATGCTTCTACCATCGGCTGGTTAGCTGATACGGTTGATATCTTTCTAATATCGGCTACCGCCGATACAACTCTTTTGTTCTGTCCTACATCGGCTGCACATAGTCGATGCATCGGAGATGCACAAAAAATCTTAGGATGCTTGTTATCGTCTGACCCAAGCCGATTCTAGCTGTCTTCCATATCAATCTATTATGGTCGATCAATCCTTAATTTTCCTATCCTTATCCACACACTTCTATCAGCCGATTTATCGACTGAGAGATCGGCTATATATCTATCGGTCACATATCCTCAATCACACTCCAATCGGCTGTACGTCACTCAATTGTTGTGCTGATGTAATCGAGTCGATACAACCACACCTAGTTACCTAGAATAACACTTAAGCACATCTCAGTTAAGACACAACTGCTTTAGGAATCACCCCTCTGCTGAAGTAATCGATGCTTTCATCAATCATCTAGGAACCCGATGCACTCATCAATCAGCTAAACCCCCGTTGTTTCCAATCGGCTCTGTTGTAACCCTCAACAAGTAGCTGATTCTAATTAGTTGTTCCCCTATAGCTCTGTCTATGTAACACCCTGAGGTAATTTCTTTAAATTTAATGAGTTTATTTTGGGCTCAAATAAAATTTCCGGAGTTTTCCTTAATTTATCTCACATTTAAAGTAATTTCATAACACAAGAAAATAAAATTAACTATAAGATCAACATGCTTGTGCATTCATGCTGCAGCATTGTTTTATTTGTGTTGAATTTATAAGGTTTGAATTCAAACTTGTTTGAATTCAAATAGTGTTGTTTGAATGTTTGAGTGTAGAAAAGAAAAGAAGGAAGAAAAGGAAAAGAAAGGGGCAGCCCACTTCCTCTCCTAGCCCAGCCCAACAGCTCCCTCTCTCCTTTCCCTTCCGGGCCCCCTCTTCCCTTTCTCCCGCGTGGGCCAAGCCCCGGCCCGTTTTCCCCAGCGCCCGCGTGCCCCCTCTCTCTCCTCTGTCTGCCGCACCGGGCCCACCTGCCGGCGCTCGTTCCCCCGCCCAAGTCGCTCGTCCGGTTTCCCCTTTCTCTCTCTGACCCTTTGGGCCCACCTGCCAGCTTCCCCGTTGTTCCCCCCCCCCTTCTCCTCTTTTCCCCGGCGCAACGGCCTCCGAGGTCTCCGGTGACCACCGGATCCTCTCCGCCGCAACCCTATCCTGAGACCCCGGGCCTCACCCTTCTTATTCCCCTACGCCACCCTTGGACCACCTCATCTCAACAGCGCCGCCCCCAAAACCCGGATCGCGGCCGCTGCCTTGCCCCTGCTTGGAGCCGAGCCTCGCCGCCGCGGGCACACCGGTCCGCTATAGCCCCACCGCCTGAGACCTCCGCAGGAGCTCCGCCCAAGTGCCAGGGTTGACCACCGAGCCGTGCTCGTATCCTCCGTCCCTGTGCTCGCCGGAATTTGACCCGAAGCCACCGACGGTGAGACCTCCCGCCACCGAAATTACTCGCCGCCGGTGATCCTCACGCCCCCTCGACCCCTCTGCCACCTCCACAGGAGTCCCTGGAGTCGATCTACCCCAGCCAAGGACCCCGACCACTCCTGCAGCACCTTCCTCCGCGAGCGCCGCCCGCCCTCGCCGCACGGTCATCGCCGACGACCACCCTCCGTTGCGTCTCCGACCCCCACGACGCCTCGGTGAGCAACACATCACCCCCCTGGTCGTATTGCGCTAGACCCCGTGGTCTTTGACAGGCCGTAGCCTCTGGAACGCTGCTCGCCGGCGACATTCACCGCCCCTCACCGTCGCGCGCTAAGCCCGAGCCTCCCTGGGCCTAGCCGTAGTCCCAGACCGCTTTCCCGTGCCTTGGTGGTGCCCCTAGGCCTGAAGTCGGGGAGCTTTGGCCCCCAGAGCGGCGGGAACGCCGAGCTCCGGCGAGTCCCGAGCTGCGCCGCCGCGGATCTGAGCCGCCGGCGTCACAGCGCCGCCCCTCTTTTCCCTTACCTCCCTGAGCCGTCCGATGCCGATCTAGTGGCCCAGATTCATCCCGTGCGCGAGTCAAATGGGAGGCATACCGGTCAGCGCCGGTAGTTTTGCTAAAGAGTCCTCGGGTTTATGGGTAATCAACCCGCCGTCCAACCCTAGCCCAAAAATATTTGCAGATAGGTCCTTTTCTTCCCGTTTGACCCTCTGGCTTCTCTGGAAATTGAACCCGCAGTCCAGTCTAAGGTTTTTTTAGCGAGTTAGCCCTTGCGTCTAGGGTTTAATTACGTTTAGGTCCCCGGGTTTTGTCCAGAAGCCCCTGGTTGCCCTGTTTTTCTTACAAATAAGTCCCTGGATCTTGTTTTAAGCGTAGTTTTCGCGTTTTAGCTCCGTTTTAAGTGTTCTTTATATCCACGCGATCGTTGTAACGCGTAGAATAGTTCTAGGCCAGATTTATGTGCTGTTTCATTGTCTTGGTGTACTGTTTCTTATAGTTTTCCATTGTTTGTGCATGTGTGTATGTATGGACTATGTTTTGATGATCGTGAGTAGACGCGGAGCCTTTGGACGAGTACCAGGAGCAGCCGTCTTCCGAGCAGTTTGAGCAGCAGCCGGGAGAGTACGAGGAAGGCAAGTATAACATGAACCTCCTATCACTTTTAAATACAATTTCATACTGCATTTTAATACTGTATACCTATAAGGACTTCCTAGCCACCTTTATATCCATATATATATCCTTTGGGTTGCATTTTGGTTAGTTGTGCTAGGTTGCTGCGCTATAACGTATCTGGGTCCTTTTTAATTAATTTGATTAATGGTCTTATGCAACTTAATTCTGGAGCCGACCCTCTGTGCTGTGTGCTTGAGTGGTTTGTGCGTCCTTAAAAGATGTTTTTGTTAGAAACATGGTTTAGGGGGCCAGCACGGTGCTTAGTGTCTGGTTGGCCACTCTCCATAAGGACCGGTTCATAGAGCGACAACCTGGGACAACCGCGCAACCACAAGACTGGAATGGGACGGTCTTGACTTACTAATTAGGTCGTGTTGGTTCGGGAGTAACTTACCTGCGTGGGCAAGAGGGGTGGTAAGCTTCAATGGTCCCTGCTCCTCCGGCTTGGTCTGTGCTGTGTGTCTTGTACCCCCGGAGGTGGGCCCCATCGTCACTGATCCAGAATCCTTAGCGGTTACACCTTACCAACGTGGTCCTTTGTAACGGTCTCGTAGTGTGCTTGCTAGCCATCTCACCTAAGGAAGTGTGATGAACAACTAGCGTAGCTCACGACTTGTGGGTAAAGTTGTGCAACCTCTCGAGAGTGTAAAACTGATATATCAGCTGTGCTCACAGTCATGAGCGGCCCAGATCCTCCTTTTGATTAGTGGGGTTATCAACCTTTGACGAGGGAGATTCCCCGGGTGGTTTTGGTTTGGATGGTTCTCAGTAGTTCTTAATTAATATTGATTAATTTCTTATGCAATTGGGTTATGGTAATTCATCCACTTGTAGTAATTAGCCTTAATAAAATTTGCCAAGACTAAAAGCTAATGCAGTTGAGTCAGCTAGCCTAGAGCCTCATAGTCTGTGTTATACTTGTTGAGTACTAGTTTGTACTCACACTTGCCTCTCTACTCTTCTGTTCTCTTGGATATCTTTGACTGCTGCTCAGTGCCCGGCAACGTGGAGGACTACGTCAGCGGCTTCGACGACTTCTAGGCGTTTGTCTCCCAGTCGACGTCCCTGTGGCGCCCAGCTCTTCATGTATTCATCTTACGCTTCCACATTCCTTGAACTGATTCTTGATTCAGTTGTAATAAAGATATTCATTTTATAATTTATACGCTTGTATTCGTGACATGTGTTGTGATATCTTGATAATCTGTTGTATATATGCGTGACTTGATCCTGGCGCATATATGATTGCTCGATTTATGTTCTTATAAATCGGGTGTGACAGTCTAGGTTTAGTTCAGGTCTTTTTGGTTGTTATATGAGTGGTATGTTAAATGAGTGCTGGATTGCAACTTTATTGTGAAGTAAGATAGTTTTGTGTGCACACTTTGAATGTAATGTTGCATTGCATGTAGATACGACTACTTCCGCAGACGGTACCTACAAGATCTCCTAGGAGTCTGCGGAGGGCTTTCCTGAAGACCAAATGAACATCACCAAGGGATTATCTAAAGCCCTGAACCAAAGGTTGGAAGATCTTAACTTTACTGACTTCAGTCCCACCAGTAAAGGCAAGCCCCGGACATAACCCACTATTTTAATTACACTGCAATCTATATCTATTTACGTATTCTATGCATTAAGTTCTTAGGAATTGCTTGAAACCCTAGTTGCATTTCCCTAGGAACCAATGTATTGAGTAGTAGCACTTGAGTCCGACTAGCTGCTATGCTAATAGGACCGGTAGAAGTCGGGTGATTTCCTGTCACTCGCGCGATATAGGAGTTGTAATGTTTACATTCCTGTTATCACTATAAGGATGACGGACGGGAGTTTTATGAGGTATCATGGTTGAGGTGATACCCCGTCTGTGTTGTTGAAAGTGATAAGGTCACGGTGTGTGCCGATCGGGGTTAAGCATTTGAAAGTACTAACCACATGCCGCGAAATATGGTAAGCGGTAAGCCTAGTAGCCAATCGGCCCGAGGAGTGGACATACCTCCCACCACTCGTCTTGCTTCTTCTGGTTACTTATGTTCGACGTGTGGGAATACGTGTTGCAAGGGCAACCAGGTGTACGGGTTTTGTAGTCGCGCTACAGACGTACATCCTGCACACATTGGGAGTGCGTATGGTCCTGCAGTCGCTTGTGGTGGCTCTGATCCACGAGTCGGAATGAAAGGCAAACGGTTGCTTCGGAACGACCCTTTGGTGTTCCAAGCGTGTGAGTTAGGTTTACCTTGCAAGGTTAAATTCGATTCAGAATCGTCCGCTTCTCACGAAGATTGAGACTGCTTGATCCCTTTATCACACAGAGTAACAAGAGCAACTATATAATGAGTAATGCTGATGGTTGGTATAAAGAGCTCTACCTTGCTTGCTTAGTTATAAGTGCTTATCTAGAATGGATAATCACATAGAACTTGAAAGCTAAAAATTGAAAATAAGGATCTATTCTTAGTTGCTTTTCAGCTGAAACTAAACCTAGAACTATTATAAGCCTTCATAAGTCTAATTATGTGCTAAAGTATACCCAATCCCGGGTAAGCCTTGCTGAGTATTAGTATACTCAGCCTTGCTAGCTATATGTTTTGCAGGTAATGTTTGGGAAAACCCTACTCTTCCCTGCCTTGGCCCTGTGCTCTCCTAGAAGGTTAGTCCGTGGAATGGGATCCGTCCTCGGCCAACATTGATGATATCGAGTGATGTCGTGCCCGGGCTTAGCATGACATCCATCTTGTCGACGTGCTGTAGATCATGGCGTATGTTTTCTGCTGCTAAAAATCATAGCTTAAATAGTTTGTATTGTTTTCTCTACGTTTGAAACTTTGTACTACTTTTATAAACTCTTGTAATGTAGTTCCCTGTTATGTAAATTGTGATGGTGATTGTATCTCTGGACTCACCTTCGTGTGAGGTAACCTTATTTGATCCTGTGTATCGGTGGTTTATCGGGACGTTACCCGATAGGCCAAGGGATTATACCGTTTGAAGCACATTGGAGCCCTCGGGAGTGGACTCGTGTACTTGAGCCGGTATAATTCAGGTTGGTTCTGCCACACGCAGCTCTTGAGGCCATCCACATTTTCTGCAACCAGCATCCCATGGAAGTTGTAGGGCATCCTATCGGCCTATTCCCTCCAATAGATTCCAGTGAACCTGAGTGGATCTTCCGGATAGCTAATTATGGTCATATGTTGGGAGATTCAACTGAGGAAACGCTCCGTGGTACCATCAGGTTCATGAATGTCCAGCACCACTATCAGATTCTGCTACGCCGTGGTATGGGTCAGTTGACTAGTATAGCTCAAGGTCACTATCGAAATGCTGATTGACAGGTCACTCAGATAGAAGAGCTTCAAGCGTTGGTCACTAAGAAGGAGGAAATTATCACAGTGCGAGAGGAGACCATTCTTCACCGGGAGGATCAGATCAATGAGAGTGATGCAATAATCACTCAACGTAACACGATTATTGAGTTCCTCAAGGAGCAAGTCCGCGACCTTATCCTTGAGGTTGATGACGCCCATGCTCACATCGACGAACTTCAGTAGCAACTAGTACCTCCTTGAGACGTCCCCCCATCAGGGAAGACTTAAAAGTGTTGGTTTATCAGTCCCAGGAGGCTGATAACACTTTTATTACATCAGATGGTACATCACCGTACAACTCTACGTGGTAATGGGCAGTGAAGCGCCACTATCGCGAGGATTACAACCAGAACCCACACTACTACACTAGCTACGAAAAGAGAATCATCAGAGTCTTGCGCCATGCGGAATCCAACGGTGGCCTCAACCACAGGCAAGACTGGGTGCAGGACGAAACCCTACTCGTTGTCTTCGGGGACGTAGTCTGGGTCTTCCACTGTAAAAATAGGAATGGGGTGAGTACAAACGTACTCAGCAAGTTCAATCACACCCACGGGGGGGGGGGTATAGAAATTAATGCAAAGGACAATCCAAGGGTACGGTTAGGGTTTGTTTGCGGAAAAACTCGGTTATATGCAGGGGTTCATTTTGAAAACACTTTTCAAAACAAGTTTTTCCAATACCAAGGAGCACACGATGTTGATCCACACAGGATCCCAGTTTTAAACTGCTACCGGACTCCCCGTCCGCCGTAGCACACGGCACAACTGCCGGACACTTTTCCAAACAACTCACACTAGCCCATCCATTCCCAAGATAAACACTAGTTATGTGACCACACCGTAACTTACCCAATACCGTGGGCACGGCTATTCGAATAGATTTTTAACTCTGCAGAGGTGTGCAACTTTACCCACAGGTGGGGTACCACAGCACGAACACCTTAGTGCCGGTGCAGATCCCATCGAGGCCCTTACCCACCGTAGCTAGACCTGTCTAGCCATCACGGGATCTATCAAGGGGTCATTCGACCTATCACCGAGGTTTAACCGGGGCATAAGTCACACAGAGCTTATCCAAGCCGTTGCCCATACAACGGTCAAGTGGTTCGCACTACGAGAAGCTAGGTGAGATGTCACATCAACTCGGTCCTTAGGGGTGACAAGATGGATATCTCCCATCCACGCTCAACCACACAGGTACGAGCACACCAACGGCAATTCACACAGAAATGCCATCCATCTCATCTAACTCGCTTTTCAAAACCACATTTTATCCCTTCCCACACACGCGCATTTTCTTTATAAATCAGGCAGTCAAAGTATGGTTATTTCACACAAGGGTGGCTATCCTACCGGGTTTCCAGCACGCAAAACAATGCAATTTTATAAAACAGGCCATTGGGTCGTGTTTATAAAAACTAGGACAGAAATATGCATCAAAGGGCGGAAGTGAACTTGCCATCGTCAAACCCTTGCGGGAAGTCCTGGCCGAAGCACTGTCCTTCGGGTTCGGGGTCGCAGAACTAGTCCTCAGTTGCTTGGTCGCGGTCGGGAACCTCGTCGTTCACTCCGTGTCCTACGACGCAAACAAACAGACACACAATCAAGCGAAAGAACTAAAAGCTTTTATCGTTGGGCTTGAATCGGAAATAATTTAGTTACGGAGTTAGGGGTGGTATCTCTAGGTGGTATCTTAATGGCATGGCTAAAACTATACTAGAAAGGGTGTGGTAAAGTTTCGGGTCAATCGGAGGTCGTTTCGCACATAAAATGACGCGCTAAAGGTGGTTTCCGGGCTCAAACGGGGGTTCGAGGGCTTGTTCGTAAATATCAGAAAAGAGTAGGGATCTATTTGCGAATCTTAAAAATATTCTAGGCATGCTACAAGGTTGTCAAGTATATCTAGATGTATGCATTGGAGGGTTTGAATTGAAATACAAAACAGGCGAGGTTTCATTTGTAAAACGGGAACGGATAAGGGTACTCTTAGAGAGGGGGGGGGTTTCTTTGGAAAACAGAAAAACAGCAGGGGGTTTTGGGCAAAATGGTTTCTTCCTCCTCTCCTCCCCCGTGACAGAAACAGAGGAGGGATTGGGGGGGGGCGCCGGCGGCCCAATCCCGGCCGGCAGGGCACGGCGGCGGTCCGGGGGTGGGGAAAAAGAGGGAGGGGGGCGCGGGGAACCCATCCCCGGCCTCACCTTGGCTCGGGCTGCAGCGAGGGGGGCTGCCCACGGGGGCTTGCGGCGGCGGGCAGGGGCGTCCGTGGGGGCGGCGCCGGGCTGGGGGAGGCGAGGGGCCGGGTGGTGGAGGTGGTCGTGGTGGTGGTGAGCCACGCGGGCGGCCTATTTATAGGCCGAGGGGAGGGGCGGTGAGGTGGGGGAATTGAGGCGGCCGGCGGGCGGTGCGGGCGCCATTAATGGCGTCCCGGCCGCTTCCTTTCGTCGTGGCGTGGCGTGCGGGCGAGCACGGGGCTGTGGCGGCGTGCGGCGCGTCGGGGCGGGTGCGGCAGCGGCGGACGGCCCGGCGCGGCAGCGGCGGCGGCTCAGCGGGCGGCGCGGCATAGCGGCGCCGGGTGCGGGCGTGTGCGCGCACGGCACGCGCGGCGCGGGCCAGGGGCGAGGCACGGGCGACGGGCGCCGCGGCGCGCGGCGCGTGAGCACGCGGGGCACGCGGGGTGCGCGGGCGGGTGCGTGCGCGTGCACGCGGCACGGCCGGGGGTAGCGCGGGCGCGGCGCACAGGGCCGGCGCACGGCTGTGCCGTGCTCGGGAGCAGGGGGGGGGAAAGGGGGAAACAGGAAGGAAGGGAGGAGAAAGAAAAGGGAGGAAAGGGAGAAAAGAAAGAAAAGAAAAGGGGAGAAAAGGAAAAAGGAAAGGGGAAAAGAGAGAAAAGAAAAAGAGGGAGGGAGAAGGGCCGGCGCCGGTCGCGGCGGTGACCGCGGCCGGTCGGCCACGCGGGGAAGCGCGCGGTGCGAGGGGAAACAGCGAGGGAAAAGAAAGGCGCGTCGGCGCCAATCGCGGCGGCGGCCGCGGCTGGTCGGCCACGCGTGCGCGGCATTCGTGCGCCGAATCGTGCCGGCGCTAATCGAGGAAAGCGGTCGCGCGCGTTGACAAGCTACCGAGCGGTGGAGGACCTGGTTAGGGTTAGGGTTTCGTCGTCGGGTGGTCTCTGAATGAAGCACCCTAGCGCGTGTTTTAATTTGGTGGATTTTCAGGGCGTTACAAACCTACCCCACTTAAATGAATCTCGTCCTCGAGATTCGGCTGGCTTCTAAACAAATGGGGAAATTCCTTCTTCAGAGCCTCCTCGCGTTCCCAGGTTGCTTCCTCTTCTCCATGTCTGCTCCATTGAACCCTGCATATCCGTACTTCGGAGTTTCTTGTCCTTCTTGTGACAGTGTCTAGAATCTTGACCGGTACTTCTTGGTATCGCAAATCCGGCTGCAGATCTATTGTTTCCGCCAGCACGTGTTCTCCCTCGGGTACTCTCAAACACCTTCGTAATTGCGATACATGGAATACTGGGTGTATATCTGACATTTCCCTTGGCAACTCCAGCTGGTATGCTACGGCTCCGACTCTCTTCCGAATTTGATACGGTCCAATGTATCGGGGGGCCAATTTTCCTTGTACTTGAAACCTTCGCGTTCCTCGAATGGGTGAGACTTTGAGATAAACAAAATCTCCTGGATGGAAACTTATCTCTCGCCTCCTTCTGTCTGCGTAACTCTTTTGTCGGGACTGAGCTGCTTTCAATTTCTCGCGGATCTCCGCTACTTTTTCTTCTGCCTCTTTTATGAAGTCGGGTCCTTCTAGGGCACGTTCTCCGACTTCCGACCACATTAGGGGAGTTTTGCACTTTCTTCCGTAGAGAGCTTCGAACGGCGACATGCCCAGGCTGGCTTGGTAGCTATTGTTGTACGAGAATTCCGCGTAGGGCAGACTCTGTTCCCAATCATTCCCGTAGGTTAGTACACATGCTCTCAGCATATCTTCCATGATCTGATTCACCCTTTCGGTCTGACCATCCGTCTGTGGGTGGTATGCGGAGCTAAAATCTAACTTAGTGCCCATGGCTTTATGTAGGCTTTTCCAAAACCTAGATGTAAATTGGGTCCCTCTATCCGAGACGATTCTGCTGGGCACTCCATGTAACTTCACTATATTTTCCACGTAAAGTTTTGCCAGCTTTTCTCCGCCATAAGTGGTCCTTACGGGTATGAAATGTGCTGATTTAGTGAGTCGATCCACAATTACCCATATGGAATCGTGTCCCTTCTGTGTTCGGGGTAGTCCCACTACAAAGTCCATTCCTATCTCATCCCATTTCCAAACCGGGATAGGCAAGGGTTGCAATAATCCTGCCGGCTTTTGATGTTCGGCCTTGATCCTTTGGCAAGTATCACAGTGTGCCACAAATCGTGCGATATCCGCTTTCATTCCATTCCACCAGTATTTTTGCCTTATGTCCATATACATTTTGGTGGATCCTGGGTGGATGGAGTAGGCCGAGCTATGGGCTTCGTCCATGATCAATTGCCGGAAATCTCCGTTCTTGGGTACACAAATTCTATCCTCGTACCATAACGTTCCCTTATCGTCCACTCTGAAACCCGGTGCTTTGTTTTCTCCAGTTTGTTTGCGAATTTTTACTAACTCTTGATCCGAGCTTTGGGCTTCTCTAATCTTATCCTTTAATGTTGATTGGACGTTTAGCACTTGGCTGGAACCTCGAGGTATAATGTGCACATTTAATCGTGCCATTTCCTCTCGCAGAGGGTCATTCGTGGGCCCATAGGATTTCCGACTTAAGGCATCGGCTACCACGTTCGCCTTTCCGGGGTGATACTGAATTTCCAGATTATAGTCTTTGACCAACTCCAACCATCTTCTCTGCCTTAAATTTAAATCTGGCTGAGTAAAGATATACTTTAGACTCTTGTGGTCGGTGTAAACCTCACACTTATTTCCGATTAGGTAGTGTCTCCAAATTTTAAGGGCATGCACTACGGCTGCTAGTTCCAAATCATGGGTCGGATAGTTCTGCTCATGAGTCTTGAGTTGGCGGGAGGCATATGCAACGACTTTCCCGTCTTGCATCAGTACGCACCCTAATCCTTGTCGGGATGCGTCACAATAGATGACAAAGTCCCGATGAATGTCCGGTAGGGTCAGCACTGGGGCGGTTGTCAACCTTCTTTTCAACTCTTGAAAGCTTCTTTCACAACTTTCCGACCAGGCGAACTTATTCTCCTTCTTAAGAAGTTCCGTCATGGGTCGGGCTATCCTGGAGAATCCCTCGATAAATCTCCGGTAGTACCCAGCTAGTCCAAGAAAACTCCTGATTTCATTAACATTAGTCGGTTGCTGCCAATTGGATACTGCCTCGACCTTTTCTGGGTCCACTGCTACTCCTTCCGCGGTTAGAATGTGACCAAGAAAAGCTACTCTCTCCAGCCAGAATTCGCACTTGCTGAACTTGGCATATAACTTATGTGCCCTCAGCTTTTCTAATACTACCCGCAGATGTTGCTCATGTTCCTGAATACTCTTAGAGTAGATAAGTATGTCGTCGATAAAGACTACGACGAACTTATCCAGCTCGTCCATAAACACTTTGTTCATGAGGTTCATAAAATAGGCAGGGGCATTGGTTAGTCCGAAGGACATTACAGTGAACTCAAACTGCCCGTAGCGGGTGACAAAAGCTGTTTTAGGGATGTCACTTTCTCTAATCTTGAGCTGGAAGTACCCTGACCTTAAATCGATCTTGGAAAAGTACTTGGCTCCCTTTAGCTGATCGAACAGGTCATCAATCCTGGGAAGAGGGTACTTGTTCTTAATGGTAACCTCATTCAGTGCTCGGTAATCTACACACATCCTCATACTCCCATCTTTCTTTTTGACAAACAGGACTGGGGCTCCCCAAGGCGACGAGCTTGGTCTGATGAAACCAATCCGTTGCAGTTCCTCTAGTTGCTTCTTTAATTCCGTCAATTCCGAGGCCGCCATCCTATAGGGTCTCTTGGCTATCGGAGAGGTTCCGGGAATAAGGTCTATGACGAATTCTATATCCCTGTCCGGCGGCATACCGGGAAGCTCTTCAGGAAATACATCTGGGTATTCGTTTACTACCGGGACTCCTTCTAAGGGCTTGGTCTCCATGCTAAATACCATTGGGTCATATTTACTATCCCGGGTATGGCAGATCACTTGTATTCCTTCGGGGTTTGTTAAGTGTACCACTTTGTCAGTGCAGCCTATAAGACCATTGTGTCGGCTTAACCAATCCATCCCAAGGATCACATCTATTCCCCCAGGCTTAAGTACTACTAAATCTGCTAGAAAGTCTACCCCACTTAAATTGATCTTTACCCGTGGACAACCTAATTGACAATTGATGTCGCCTCCAGGCGTCCGGGTTAATAGGGGTGTCTTTAGTAGTACTGTAGGTATTTTGTGTTTCTCCACATAGCTCGAGGATATAAACGAGTGCGATGCTCCAGAATCAAATAATACTGTCGCCAGAGCTGAGTTGACTAAGTACTCACCGAGCACTACGCCCTGAGCTTCCTGAGCCTCCTGCGCGTCGATGTGATTGACGCGGGCTCGTCCAAATGATTGCTGCTTCACCTGCTGGCTGCCGTCGTTGTTGCGGACGGGCACTCGGTTGGCACCGGTCAGGGCTGGTCTGGGCCCATTCTCTGTGTTGGAGAAGGCCGATGTTGCCGGCTTATTCTTGGCGTAAGGGCAGTTGGCGATGAAGTGCCCTGTCTCCCGGCAGTTGAAACAAGCCCTAACATTGTTGTTGTCGGAGGCGGCCAGACTTGTGTTGCTCTGCGGGGCCCTCGTGGTATTCTGGCTCTTGGGCTGTTGTCACACCCGATTTATAAGAACATAAATCGAGCAATCATATATGCGCCAGGATCAAGTCACGCATATATACAACAGATCATCAAGATATCACAACACATGTCACGAATAACATTAATATAAAACGTAAATGAATCAATATAATGAATTATTTTTATTACAACCGAATCAAGAATCGGTTCAAGAGTTGCGGAAGCGTAAAAGGAATACATGAAGAGCTGGGCGCCACAGGGACGTCGACTGGGAGACAAACGCCTAGAAGTCGTCGAAGCCACTGACGTAATCCTCCACGTTGCCGGGCACTGAGCAGCAGTCGAAGATATCCGAAATAGAACAGAAGAGTAGAAAGACAAGTGTGAGTACAGAACTAGTACTCAACAAGTATAACACGAGCATGAGGCTCTAGGGTTAGCTGACTCAACTGCATTAGCTTTTAGTCTTGGCAAAGTTTTATTTAAGCTAATTACTACAAGTGGATGAATTACCATAAACCCAATTGCATAATAAATTAATCAATATTAATTAAGAACTACTGAGAACCATCCAAACCAAAACCACCCGGGGAACCGCCCTCGTCAAAGGTTGATAACCCCACTAATCAGACGGAGGATCTGGGCCGCTCATGACTGTGAGCACAGCTGATATATCAGTTTTACACTCTCGAGAGGTTGCACAACTTTACCCACAAGTCGTGAGCTACGCTAGTTGTTCATCACACTTCCTTAGGTGAGATGGCTAGCAAGCACACTACGAGACCGTTACAAAGGACACGTTGGTAAGGTGTAACCGCTAAGGATTCTGGATCAGCGACGATGGGGCCCACCTCCGGGGGTACAAGACACACAGCACAGACCAAGCCGGAGGAGCAGGGACCATTGAAGCTTACCACCCCTCTTGCCCACGCAGGTAAGTTACTCCCGAACCAAAATGACCTAATTAATAAGTCAAGACCGTCCCATACCAGCCTTGTGGTTGCGCGGTTGTCCCAGGTTGTCGCTCTATGAACCGGTCCTTATGGAGAGTGGCCAACCAAGCACTAAGCACCGTGCTGGCCCCCTAAACCATGTTTCTAACAAAACATCTTTTAAGGACGCACAAACCACTCAAGCACACAGCACAGAGGGTCGGCTCCAGAATTAAGTTGCATAAGACCATTAATCAAATTAATTAAAAAGGACCAAGATTTGTTATAGCGCAGCAACCTAGCACAACTAACCAAAAATGCAACCCATAGGATATATATAAGGATATAAAAGTGGCTAGGAAGTCCTTATAGGCATACAGAATTAAAATGCAGAATGAAATTGTATTTAAAAGTGATAGGATGTTCATGTTATACTTGCCTTCCTCGTACTCTCCCGGCTGCTGCTCAAACTGCTCGGAAGACGGCTGCTCCTGGTACTGCTCCAAAGGCTCCGCGTCTACTCACGATCATCAAACATGGCCCACACATACACACATGCATAACAAGAACAAACTATAAGAAAACAGTACAACATTACATGGAAACAGCACATGAAACTAGCCTAGAACTAATCTACGCGTTACAACGATCGCGTGCATATAAAGAACACCTAAAACGGAGCTAAAACGCGAAAACTACGCTTAAAACAGGATCCAGGGACCTATTTGTAAGAAAAACAGGACTTCCAGGGGCTTCTGGACAAAAACCGAGGACTAAAACGTAATTAAAGCCTAGACTCAGGGGCTAACCCACTAAAAACCCTTGACTGGACTGCGGGTTAGATTTCCAGAGAAGCCAGGGGCCTAAACGCATAAAATAGGACCTATCCGTAATTATTTTTGACTCACGGGTGGACGGCGGGTTGATTCCCCAAAAAGGCAGGGACTCTTTAGCAAAAGGAGCGGCTGAAGCGGTAAGATCTATTCTGGGCCCTCGGATCTGATCTGTGCGGCTGGGATTAGATCCTTAAAGCGAAGGGGTACGCGCGCACCGTGACCCTTGGATCTGGATCGGACGGCTCAAGGGAGATCTAGGGTTTGCCTTCACGCGGTCCACAGGATCTAAATCGGGCGGCTGGGGTTTAAAACGAGGGGCGAACCGGTACGGGGAACGCTCGGCCGCCAGATCGCGATCCTACGGTTCTGGACCACCCTCAGCTCGATCTAATCAGGGACGCTGGCTGTTGATCCGACGGTCGGGGGAAATCGGGGACGCAGGTGGCGGCGATGGCTCGCCGGAGCTCGTCCCCGCGGCGGCGCCTCGCCGGCTTGCAGCGCATCTGGGTGCTCCGGGGTTCTGGGCGATCGGGACCACGCCGGGGAGAGAGAGGGAGCGATGGCGAACCCATCTGAGCGGTCTTGGTGGAGGATTGGAGCTCGGGATGAGGCTCCCCGCGGCGGAGGCGGCTCGGGTCACTGGGTCTAGGGAACACGCCTACGCGGAGGGAGAGGGGAAGGGGGAAAAGGGCACGGCGGGAGCCTTACCACTCCGGGGTACTGCAACAGCAGTGGGGGGGGGCCGGGGATCGAGGCGTCGAGGTGGTGCCGCGGTGGCGCAGAGGCTCGGGCGGCGGCGGCTCCAATCCGGGGCGGTGCAGTGGCGTAGGGTTGGAGGCGGCGGCGGGATTAGGGCACGAGTAGGTGGGGGGGGTCGCGGGGCCTCTTAAGGGCTGACGTCGGGCCTCGGCGTGCGGTCCAGAGGGGGAATATCGCCGGCGGGTTCGGGGTTGGTTGGGCGCCGGGGCAAAACAGGGGAAGGGAAGGGAGAGAGGGAGGAGGGGGATGACGCGCGGGGCCCGGTGGCAGAGAAAGAAAAGAGGAGGGGCGCTCCTGGGCCGGCCTGTCTGAGCGAGAGAGAAGGGAAAGAGGGGGAAGGGGAGCTCGGCTGGTAGATGGGCCTCGGGCTTGGCCCACGCGGGTGAGAGGGACAGGAAAGAGCCCGAGGGGGGAGAGGGAGAAGGAAGTGGAGAGCTGGGCTGGGCCAAGGGAGGGTTGGGCTGGCTATTTCTTTTCCCTTTTTTTTTCCTATTTCTTTCCTACACTCAATCATTTAAACCATGCCATTTGAATTCAATTAAGTTTGAATTCAAACCCAACACAATTAAAAATAATGCACCAGCATGAATGCATAATCAAGTTGATCTTATGATAAATTTTATTTACTTGCGTTATAAAATTACCTTAAATGCGAGATAAATTAGGGAAAACTCCGGAAAATTTATTTAAGCCCAAATAAATTCATTAAAATATGAGGAATTTACCTTAGGGTGTTACAAACCTACCCCCCTTACAGGAATCTCGTCCCGAGATTCTGATAGGCTAGCTAGCAAAAAGATCGGGATATGTCTTCCTCAGCTCATCTTCTCGCTCCCAAGTAGTCTCATCCTCCGTATGATGACTCCACTGAACTCGGCACATCTTGACCTTCTTGTTTCTAGTAACTCTCTCAGATGTCTCCAGAATCTTTACCGGATGCTCAACATAGGTCAGATCCTCCTGCACATCCAACCCTTCTATCGGCGCTTGCTCTTCTGGCACTCTCAAGCACTTCTTCAGCTGTGATACGTGAAACACATCATGCACTCCTGAGAGATTGAGTGGCAACTCCAGACGATATGCCACCTCACCTTTCCGTTCCAGCACCTTGAACGGACCAATGTACCGAGGAGCTAGCTTCCCTCGTACATTAAACCTGCGGATTCCTCTCATCGGCGAGACCTTCAGATATACATGATCACCCACTGCGAAGGTCAAATCTCGACGACGCACATCCGCATAACTCTTCTGACGAGTCTGAGCGACCCTCAGATTCTCTCGCACCTGCTGTACCAACTGTTCGGCCTCCTCAACAATATCCGGACCGAATACCTGCTTCTCACCAATCTGATCCCAATACAACGGAGTCCTGCATTTCCGACCATACAGAGCCTCGAATGGGGACTTCTTCAGACTGGCCTGATAACTGTTGTTATAAGAAAACTCAGCATACGGCAGGCATTTATCCCAGCTGGTACCATACTGAATAGCGCAGGCTCGAAGCATATCCTCCAACACTTGGTTGGTTCTCTCTGTCTGTCCATCGGTCTGAGGATGATAAGCAGTACTGAAGCGCAGCTTCGTATCCAACGAATCATGTAACTGCTCCCAGAACCGTGAAGTGAACTGGGACCCTCGATCAGATATAATCTTCTTCGGAACACCATGCAGACAGACAATCCTAGAGATGTACAACTCTGCGAGTCTAGCACCGGAGTAAGTAGTGTTCACCGGAATGAAATGAGCAACCTTCGTCAACCGGTCCACTACTACCCATATGGAGTTGTACCCTTTCTGAGTACGAGGCAAGCCAACAATGAAGTCCATAGTGATTTCCTCCCATTTCCACTCTGGAATCTTCAACGGCTGCAATAACCCTGCTGGCCTCTGATGCTCTGCCTTGACACGCTGACAAGTGTCACAAATAGCCACGTACTCCGCAACGGAACGCTTCATTCCAGACCACCAGAATCGTTCCTTCAGGTCGTAATACATCTTCGTGCTGCCTGGATGGATAGAATATGCTGTATCATGGGCCTCACTCAGAATCAACTTCCTGAGATCTGCTACATCCGGCACACATATACGACCCTTGTACCACAAGGTACCCTGCTCATCCTCTCTGAAATGAGGAGCCTTGCCAATCTTGAGCAACTCACGAACCTCCTGCAGCTTCGGATCTTCCTTCTGATGCTGCCTGATCTCGGCCTCTAGAGTGGGTTCTGCCTCGAACGATGTACCCGAGGTGTGATGCAAGAAACCCAGACTCAACTGCTCAAACTCCTCGCATAACTCCTGAGGCATCTGAAAAGCCACGGCCATGTTAACATAGCTCTTCCTGCTCAGAGCGTCTGCTACAACATTGGCCTTGCCCGGATGATAGTGAATCTCCAGGTCGTAATCCTTGACCAACTCTAGCCATCTTCTCTGCCGCATATTCAGCTCACTCTGAGTGAAAATATACTTGAGGCTCTTGTGATCGGTGTAAATATCACACCTCTGTCCAAACAAGTAATGCCTCCATATCTTCAGAGCATGCACAACTGCGGCTAACTCCAGATCATGAGTGGGATAATTCAGCTCGTGCCGGCGCAACTGCCGCGAAGCATAAGCTATCACTCTGCCTTCCTGCATCAGAACGCAACCAAGACCATCCCTCGAAGCATCACAATACACTGTGAACCTCTTGCTCTGGTCTGGCAGAGTAAGGACTGGCGCCGTAGTCAACTTCTTCTTCAGCTCCTCGAAGGCACTCTGTCGCTCATCAGTCCAAGAAAAATCTACACCCTTCTCCAGCAAGGAAGTCAAAGGCTTCGCAATCTTGGAGAAATTCTCAATGAATCTCCGATAATAACCTGCTAAGCCCAGGAAAGAGCGGACTTCCTTCACCGTCTGCGGTACAACCCAGTTAAGCACATCCTTTACCTTGCCGGGGTCCACAGCGATACCTCCCTTGGAGATAACATGACCGAGGAATGGAACCTCGTCAATCCAGAACTCGCACTTGCTGAGCTTAGCATACAGCTTGTGCTCTCTGAGCCTCTGCAACACGAGCCTCAGATGCTTCTCATGCTCCGCTTCTGACTTGGAATATATCAGGATATCATCAATAAATATCACCACGAAGGTGTCCAGATAATCCATGAAAACCTTGTTCATCAGATGCATGAAGAAGGCCGGAGCATTAGTCAAGCCGAAGGACATGACCGTATACTCGTATAACCCATACTTGCAGGTGAATGCCGTCTTCTGAATATCCTCAGGACGAATCTTCAGCTGATGATAACCCGAACGCAGATCAATCTTCGAGAATACACAAGCACCCTGAAGCTGATCAAAAAGATCCTCAATACGGGGCAATGGATGCTTGTTCTTGATAGTGACTGCATTCAGATCCCGATAATCGACGCACATCCTCTTCGCACCATCCTTCTTCTCTACAAGCAACACAGGGAAAGCCCAAGGAGAGAAACTGCGACGGATATAACCCTTAGCCAGCAGCTCGTCGACAGTCTTCTTAACCTCCTCATGCTCGACAGGAGCCATACGATAGGGCCTCTTGCAATAGGAGCTGTGCCGGCAAGAGATCAATAGAAAACTCAATGTCGCGATCAGGCGGCATACCTGGCAGATCATCCGGAAAGACATCCGGGAATTCCGACACCACGCGAATACCGTCCGTGGGTCTAGCCTCCATCTGATGAAGAAATCCAGAAGGCTCCGTAGCACCAACAGTAACCTCCTGACCATCCGGTGCTGACAGAAGAACCGTCCTCTGAGCACAATCTATCCGGACTCCCCATTTAGCAAGAGTCTCCATCCCAAGGATCACATCAATGCCCTTGGAGTCAAGCACCATCAGATTCGCATTGAAATCTACCCCCCTTATAGCCACACTGACTCTGGGACAAAAGACATGAACCTCAACTGCCCTCCCGGTGAAGATACTATCATGCACCTCTTTAATGTGCTAGTAGGAATACCATGATGCTCAACAAAAGACTGGGTGATGAAAGAATGTGTAGCACCAGTATCAAAAAGCACTGTAGCAGGATGGGCATTAACCATGAACGTACCAATAACCACGTTGGGAGCCTCGGCCGCTGACTCGGCCGTCACGTGGTTCACCCTGCCCTGAGCTGGGGCCTTGGGCGGTGCTGCACGCCCCTGCTGTCCTGCCTGCGCCTTCCGAGGGCAGACGTTGGCGTAGTGCCCTGGCTCGCCGCAGTGGAAGCACACTCGAGGAAGTGCTGGAGCCTGCTGCCCAGGAGGAGGAGTGGGCGCTCCCTGCCTCTGAGCTGGTGGAGCCGGAGGCGCCGGAAGCCTCTGACCCTGTCCCGCCTGCTGCTGCTGCTGAGGATGAGGCGGGTACTGCTGCCGCTGCTGGTACTGCTGAGGCGGCCTCTGCTGCTGCTGCTGTGGAGGGTACTGGTAGCGGGGACGGGTGTTGCTGCCCCGAAGAGGATGGAGCCATCTTCCTCTTCTTGTCCTCAATCTCCCGGCGCTTGCGCTCGGTGTTGAGGGCCGCATCAACCAGCTGGTTGAAGTTGTCGAAGCGGTGGTTCAGCAGCGCATACTGGATGTGATCATCCAGTCCCTCCTTGAAGTACTCCTGCTTATCGCTATCACGAGCGACGTCAGCAGGGGCGTAGCGGGCAAGCTGCAGGAACGGTCACGATACTCCGTCACCGTCATAGATCCCTGAAATAACGAACACGGATGACAAGGATGGAAATCGCTCAATTGGTCAGATTTTACGAAAGAAATCAAGGACAGATCAAGCTCAAAAGAATTTGGTAAGGAATTCCGTTAAATTTTACCTGCTTGAGGGCACGGAACTCCTTCTGCTTCATCTTCATGATGCCCTCAGGAATGTGATGGTTCCTGAAGCGCTCGCGGAACTGGTCCCACGTGAGAGCATCACGGTCCCGAGCTGGGTAGGACTCCCACCAGTCAAGAGCGGAGCCTCGCAGCTGCCCTGCTGCGTAAAGGACTCGCTCACGGTCGTCGCACTGCGCAACAACCAACTGGCGCTCCACCGAACGAAGCCAGTCGTCCGCCTGGAGTGGGTCCGTGGCGTGAGAGAAGGTCGGCGGGTGACCTCTCAGGAAGTCCGCACGCCTGTCACGGGGCTGAGGTGGCGGAGGAGGCGGTGGCTGAGCGTGGATCTGCTGCAGAGCCTGAACGGTGTTGTTCAGGGTAGCCATCATCTGCATCTGGAGCTGGAAGAACTGCTCCGGGGTCAGTGGTGGCGGCATCGGTAGCGGCTGACCAGTACCCTGGTTGTTCTGCTCCTGCTGGTCAGAACCGGAACCGGTGCGCCTGGTGTTCACCATCTGATTGCAACAAACTAAATTTATGAGAACGAGATATTGTGCAGCTGCGGAAATGAAACTTCGGAAGGATAAGACAGAAAGAAAGGAATATAGGTTTTACCCCCAACGTTCTAACTCAATTTTTTTATTATTTAGTTCAAGTGGGGTTAGGTCGATTTGCATGAACAAGTCTAACTACTACCTATGCAATCAACCAAAAATCCAAATCAGACATTTGCACAATAACAAACATTCAATATTCACAAATTAGTCGAGTTTTCCACACTACTCGACCAACACACTCGTTCTAGCGTATTTTTTTATCGGGACAACTTAAACTTATAACTCATAAGATTAGGCGACTCAGGCCAACGTCTACGGAAAACTCAAGCTACTTCTCAGAAAAGACGGGGGAGATGACCAATCTAGGGCATAAGGCTCAAGGAATAGAAGCAGGAAAATGATGGCTGAGGATTTGCGGAGACAAGCAAGGGAACAGAAGTCCTAAACTCGGCCAACTCTACCTAGGCTTCGTCCTACAGTCAACACGGGCTCTGATACCAATCTGTCACACCCGATTTATAAGAACATAAATCGAGCAATCATATATGCGCCAGGATCAAGTCACGCATATATACAACAGATCATCAAGATATCACAACACATGTCACGAATAACATTAATATAAAACGTAAATGAATCAATATAATGAATTATTTTTATTACAACCGAATCAAGAATCGGTTCAAGAGTTGCGGAAGCGTAAAAGGAATACATGAAGAGCTGGGCGCCACAGGGACGTCGACTGGGAGACAAACGCCTAGAAGTCGTCGAAGCCCGCTGACGTAATCCTCCACGTTGCCGGGCACTGGAGCAGCAGTCGAAGATATCCGAAAATAGAACAGAAGAGTAGAAAGACAAGTGTGAGTACAGAACTAGTACTCAACAAGTATAACACGAGCATGAGGCTCTAGGGTTAGCTGACTCAACTGCATTAGCTTTTAGTCTTGGCAAAGTTTTATTTAAGCTAATTACTACAAGTGGATGAATTACCATAAACCCAATTGCATAATAAATTAATCAATATTAATTAAGAACTACTGAGAACCATCCAAACCAAAACCACCCGGGGAACCGCCCTCGTCAAAGGTTGATAACCCCACTAATCAGACGGAGGATCTGGGCCGCTCATGACTGTGAGCACAGCTGATATATCAGTTTTACACTCTCGAGAGGTTGCACAACTTTACCCACAAGTCGTGAGCTACGCTAGTTGTTCATCACACTTCCTTAGGTGAGATGGCTAGCAAGCACACTACGAGACCGTTACAAAGGACACGTTGGTAAGGTGTAACCGCTAAGGATTCTGGATCAGCGACGATGGGGGCCACCTCCGGGGTACAAGACACACAGCACAGACCAAGCCGGAGGAGCAGGGACCATTGAAGCTTACCACCCTCTTGCCCACGCAGGTAAGTTACTTCCCGAACCAAAATGACCTAATTAGTAAAGTCAAGAC